>NC_062232.1:106370577-106670577 GCF_902686445.1 Sciurus carolinensis | reverse complement strand
AGGAAAATTCATTGCATGGAGCACATTCAAGAAAAGAATAAAAAGTCAACAACTAAATGACCTAACATTACATCTCAAAGCCCTTGAAAAAGAACAGAACAACACCAAAAGTAGTAGAAGACAGGAAATAATTAAAATCAGAGCTGAAATCTATGAAAATGAAACAAAAGAAACAATTCAAAAAATTGACAAAACAAAAAGTTGGTTCTTTGAGAAAGTAAACAAAATAGACAAACCCTTAGCCACACTAACAAAGAGAAGGAGAGAGAAAACTCAAATTACTAAAATTTGTGATAAAAAAGGAAATATCATGACAGACACCACTGAGATACATAACATAATTAGAAGCTACTTTGAAAATCTGTATTCCAACAAAATAGAATCTACCGAAGACATTGTTAAATTTCTAGAGAAATTTGTTCAGTTTGGGAATCCTCCCAAACTGAACCAGGAGGACATACACAATTTCAACAGATCAATATCAAGCAATGAAATAGAAAAAACCATTAAAAACCTACCATCCAAGAAAAGCCCAGGACCAGATGGATTCTCAGCCGAGTTCTACAAGTCCTTCAAAGAAGAACTCATTCCAAAACTTCTCAAAGTATTCCAGGAAATAGAAAAAGAGGGTACCCCACCAAACTCTTTCTATGAAGCTAATATCACCTCATACCCAAGCCAGGAAAAGACACATCAAGGAAAGAAAATTTTAGACCAATATCCTTGATGAATATAGATGCAAAGATCCTTAACAAAATATTGGCAAACTGTATCCAAAAGCATATTAAGAAAATCATGCACCATGATCAAGTGGGGTTCATCCCTGGAATGCAAGGATGGTTTAACATCCGTAAATCAATAAACATAGTCCATCATGCCAATAGAATTAAGGATAAGAATCTTATGGTTATTTCAATTGACGCAGAAAAAGTGTTCTACAGAATACAATACCTCTTCATACTCAAAACAGTAGAAAAAATAGGGATAGTAGGAACATACCTGAACATTGTAAAGGCTATTTATGCTAAGCCCATGGCCAACATCATTCTTAATGGAGAAAAACTGAAACCATTCCCTTCAAAAACAGGAACAAGACAGGGATTTCCTCTTTCACCACTTGTATTCAACATTGTCCTCTAAACTCTAGCCAGAGTAATTAGGCAGACTAAAGAAATTAAAGGGATACGAATAGGAAAAGAGGAACTTAAGCTGTCACTATTTGCTGATGACATGATTCTATATTTAGAGGATCCAAAAAACTCCTCCAAAAAACTTCTAGACCTCATCAATGAATTCAGCAAAATAGCAGGCTATAAAATCAGCACACATAAATCTAAAGCATTTTTATACGCAAGCGACGAAGCAGCTGAAAGGGAAATGAAAACAACTCCATTTGCAATAGCCTCAAAAAAATAATAAAATACTTGGGCATCAATCTAACCAAAGAGGTAAAAGATCTCTACAATGAAAACTACAAAACATTGAAGAAAGAAATTGAGGAAGACTTTAGAAGATGGAAAGTTCTCCCATGATCTTGGATAGGCAGAATTAATAGTGTCAAAATGGCCATACTACCAAAAGTGCTATACAGATTCAATGCAATTCCAATTAAAATCCCAATGATGTACCTTACAGAAATAGATAAAGCAATCATGAAATTCATCTGGAAGAATAAGAAACCCAGAATAGCTAAAACAATCCTTAGCAGGAAGAATGAAGCAAGGGGTATCACAATACCAGACCTTCAACTCTACTACAAAGCAATAGTAACAAAAACGGCATGGCATTGGCACCAAAAAAGACAGGTAAATCAATGGTACAGAATAGAGGACACAGACACAAACCCAAATAAATACAATTTTCTCATACTAGACAAAGGTGCCAAAAATATGCAATGAAGAAAAGATAGCCTCTTCAACAAATATTGCTGGGAAAACTGGAAATGAATATGCAACAGAATGAAACTAAACCCGTATCTCTCACCCTGCACAAAAATCAACTCACAATGGTTCAAGGACCTCGAAATTAGACCAGAGACCCTGCATCTTATAGAAGAAAAAGTAGATCCAAATCTTCACCTTGTTGGCTTAGGATCAGACTTCCTTAACAGGACTCCCATAGCACAAGAAATAAAAGCAAGAATCAACAACTGGGATAGATTCAAACTAAATAGCTTTATCTCAGCAAAGGAAACTATCAGCAATGCGAAGAAAGAGCCTACAGAGTGAGAGAAAATCTTTGCCACTCATACTTCAGATAGAGCACTAATCTCCAGAATCTATAAAGAACTCAAAAAACTCTATACCAAGAATGCAAATAATCCAATCAACAAATGGGCTAAGGATATGAATAGACACTTCACAGAAGAACATCTACAAGCAATCAAGAGATATATGAAAAAATGTTCACCATCTTTAGTAATAAGAGAAATGCAAATCAAAACTACACTAAGATTCCATCTCACCCCAATTAGAATGGCGATTATCAAGAATACAAGCAACAATAGGTTTTGCAGAGGATGTGGGGAAAAAGTTGCACTCATACATTGCTGGTGGGGCTGCAAATTAGTGCAGCCACTCTGCAAAGCATTGTGGAGATTCCTTAGAAATCTTGGGATGGACCCACCATTTGACCCAGCTATCCCACTCCTCGTCCTATACCCAAAGGACTTAAAATCAGCATACTACAGAGATACAGCCACATCAATGTTCATAGCTGCTCAATTCACAATAGCCAGACTGTGGAACCAATCTAAATGTCCTTCAATTGATGAATGGATAAAAAAACTGTGGTATATATATATACAATGGAATATTACTCAGCTATAAAGAATAATAAAATTATGGCATTTGCAGTCAAATGGATGAAACTGGAGAATATCATGCTAAGTGAGATAAGCCAATCTCAAAAATCCAGAAGGCGAATGATCTCGCCGATAAGCGGATGATGACACATAATGGGGGGTAGGAGGGAGGCAAGAATGGAGGAAGGATGGACTGTGTAGAGGGAAAAGAGGGGTGGGAGGGGTTGGGGGAAGGAAAAAATAACAGAATGAATCAAACATCATTATCCTATGTAAATGTATGTTTACGCAAATGATATGCTGTTACTCCATGTACAAACAGAAACAACATGTATCCCATTTGTTTACAATAAAAATAAATTAAAAAAAAAGAGAAAATGGACAGCCAAAAACTTCCTAAAAAAAAAAAAAGAGTAAGTCTGACTTTTCTCTGCTCTCTTACTCCCTTTTTTTCTTATTTTATTTTTACTTTTTTCCATGCTGGGGTTCATCAAACCTTAAGCCTCATCCATGCTGTGCATGGTCTCTATCAATGATATCCCCTTCTAGCCCCAACTTACTTTTTTTCTTATACACATGCCCTTTCTGCCTTTTCTACCATGTTTTGACACAGTCAGTGATCATCACCAGGATTCTAGCACCATGCTCTTTAGAATTTATCAGCTAAATCGACTTCTATTCTTTAGAAAGTACCCAGACCCAAGTATTTTGTTACAGCTACAAAATGAATTAATATAAACACCATAATTACCATTTGCATTATATTAATTTATCATTCTAGAATACTGACTCCCTCTTTATCCCATTTTCATGGACAGAGTACATTTTTCTATCCCTTGATATTTTTACAAATGGAACATTGTTATATTTAAGATATTGAGGGTCTACAGAATTAAAATCATGACCAGGTGATACCTCCCCTCTATACAGTGAATAGACTAAAATAAAGTAGTATTCATTATCAATGCAATGAAAGCATCAATCAAAACAGTTGCCTCAGGATTGAAACAATAACCTGCATTATAAGCCTGGGGTCCCTACATACTAGAGATTCATGAAGATAATAGCAGGTATTTGTGTGCCATTTTATATACTTTAAAAAGCTTACAGGAAACAGCATTGCTAAATATAATGATGCATAGGGTAAACAAGATGAAAGTATTCTTCGTTGAGATTTTATCAACTAAGAGGCAATACTTATGCATATGTCATAAATATCACATATAAATTATAAAATTCCTATGTAGCATTTGGGTGGATGAATATGAAACTCCATGTAATTTCAGAATGAAAATATTTTCCCAGAGATATCTTGTATAGCTAAAGCAATGTAACTGTGATATGATCAAAGTGATGGACTCCTAAATTTGGTAGCATGTCAAAGTGTAGTCTTTTGGAATTTTTCTAAACATTGGTTTTTTTGTGTGTTTCATCACAAAGAAGAATAGAAATTATTACCAAAGTGTGCCTTCTAGAGTTAATTAACCCTGTTGCAGTTTTCCATTAGACTTGATTCTGGGGAGTTTACATATAGAGAATTTGCAAGTTTATACCATATACCAACCAATAGACTAAGTATGCAACTCAATTTAAAAATGTTTATTAAATAGACATACATTTGGTCAATACAGCTGCACAGAGTGATAGAATCCATGCATGAATCCTGATGAGACAAAATGATGATTCCTATATATTTCTTATGACTTGATGAGCTTTATTTGGTAACCATCTAGTGTTCCCCTGTTATAAAGAGATCTGAAGAAATTCAATCTTCTGAAATTATTCATTACACTTTCACTTACTATCCCTTTCTTCTTTTCCACTTCCGGGACCTACATTGTATTTTATAGACCAGCTAACCAAGTACTATGATGTGTCATGCCCACTTACTTCAGTAACATTGTGTTCATTAGGGACACAGCCCAATTCAGTGTGACTGATATAATCAGACATAACCTATGACACAATAAGATGTCACCCTGAGATATCTAATAAGACACAGGTTTTTTTTTAACACATTAGAAGGTAAAGAAACAAGAAAACAAATGACTTAATTTGGGAATGATGCTTTATGAAAAATTAAGTGATTAAAAACAGCAAAAGTGTAAACATTTTTCCCAGGTCACACAGATTTGTGTGTGTGTGTGTGTGTGTCTACATTTGTGTGTCTGTGTGCGCACATGTGTGTGTGTGTGTGTGTGTGAGAGAGAGAGAGAGAGAATATGCAGGCAGTGTTAAGTTGGAGTGAGCATTACTAATAATACTTTAATTTGTTCACTATCTTTAAAAAACATTGAAAATTATTTCAATAAAAATAAGGTAGTGTCATTAAAAGAACTACTTACATAACACATAATAAAGGACACATAAATTTGGTGTTAATGTTTTATATGGCCAGGGAATGAAATATACTATGTATAATTATTCATTGGTAATATTTTCAGTATTGCTAGCATATCCTATGGTTATACCAGGTCATATGCAGCTGATTAACAGGACTTGGGCTGATGTCTAGAAAAAAAAAACAACTATTAGCTCATTTATTAATTAAGTTTCTATTTTTAGTTCTAATATATACTGATAGTTATTAGTTAGCTTAATTGACTCTTTGTTCCTCATTAAAATCTGTCGCACTGGGAATATATTGAATTGAATGCTTTTGTCGATGAAAACTAAGTAAAGTTTTCTTGTCTACGGAACAGCTATATCATATGTGCATGACTACTTTTAAAAAGATATAAAGTTACAAAATGTAAAAGCAAGGCCTCTCAGGATTTCATTGCGATTACATAGACAAGAGATGATGAGGTCTGAAATACGGTCAATGCAAAAACAGTGGATCTGAGTAAGGTTTTTCATCAATTAAAGAAATATAAACATGATGGGCTGGGGAGATATCTCAGTTGGTAGAGTGCTTGCCTTGCAAGTACAAGGCCCTGGGTTCAATCCCCAACACTGCTTTTTAATACCCTTATTTTATTTTTATGTGGTGCTGAGGATCAAACCCAGGGCCTCATGGATGCTAGGTGAGCATGCTACCACTGAGCCACAACTCCAGCCCTGAACATGGTATGTCCTATATTTTATGGACCAATTTTATTATGAGTGATGTAACAAATTAGTTTTGTTTGTGAAGTACCTATTGCTCAAAAACAAATAAAACCAAAAAAAGTTTTTAAAAAAGCAGAATCTGCACTGGGAATAAAAACAATAAATGAATTTTTGAGAACCACTCAGAAAGTGAATGAGCACAGTAGCATTTAGAAAAGTAATGTGCAAGATGCATTTTGTTTTACATTTAGTTCTATTTTAAGTCAAAATTACACATGCACAGAATAAAAAAATCAGTTGTCAAATATGGTAATAATGTAAAAGAATTTATTTGCCACACCCTGTCCTTCTTTACAAATCTTAGCTACTACTTTTGCCATTTTAAATAGTGTGTTTATACTAGTAATATTCATTTTTTTCTATTTTTATATTACTTATTAGCTTCTCAGTATTAAATTTGAGGGTATAGTTTCATTTTCTGTATTTCCAATAAATGCACAAATTCTCTTATTTATTTATTTATTTATTTTTATTTTTACAGACTGTATTTTGATTCATTGTACACAAATGGGGTACATCTTTTCATTTCTATGGTTGTGTGTGATGTAGATTCATACATTCGTGTAATCACATATGCACATAGGTAATGATGTCTGTCTCATTCCACCATTTTTCATACCCCTTCCCTCTCATTTCTTTCTACATCATCTAAAGTTCTTCCATTCTTCTCTCACCCCCAGCCCCCAACCGCATTATATATCATCATCCACTTATCAGGGAAAACATTCGGCCTTTGGTTTTCTGGGATTGACTTATTTCACTTAGTATGATATACTCCAATTCCATCCATTTATCTGCAAAGGCCATAATATTATTTTTCTTTATGGATGAATAATATTCCTTTTGTATATATATCACATCTTCTTTATCCATTTCTCTGTTGAAGGGTGTCTAGGTTGGTTCCTACTACACAAAGGAATCAAGAATATACAATGGAGAAAAGATGGCCTACTCAACAAATGATGCTGGGAAAACGATATCCATATGCAGTAAAATGAAATTAAACCCCTATCTTTCACCCTGCACAAAACTAAACTCGCAATGGATCAAGGACTCAGGAATTAGACCAGAGACCCTGCACCAAATAGAAGAAAAGTAGGCCTGAATCTTCATCATGTTGGCTTAGGATCAAACTTCCTTAACAAGACTCCCAAAGCACAAGAAATCAAAGCAAGAATCAGTAAATGGGATGGACTCAAACTAAAAAGCTTTTTCTCAGCAAAGGATACAATCAATAATGTGAAGAGAGAGCCTGCAGAGTTGGAGAAAATCTTTTCCACACACATTTCAGATAGAGCACTAATCTCCAAAATTTATAAAGAACTTACAAAACTTTACACCAAAAATACAAATATTCCAATCAATAAATGGACCAAGGAACTGGACAGACACTTTACCGAAGAAGATATACAGGTGATTAATAAATATATGAAAAAGTATTCAACATCTCTAGTAATTATGAAATACAAATTAAAACAGCTCTAAGATTTCATCTTACTCTAATTAGAATGACTATTATCAAGAGCGCAAACAATAATAAGTGTTGGCATGGAAGTGGGGAAAAAGGCACACTTGTACATTGCTGGTGGAGTTGCAAATTTGTGCAACCACTCTGGAAAGCAGTGTGGAGAATCCTCAGAAAACTTGGAATGGAACTACCATTTGACCTGGTTATCCCACTCCTTGGCCTATACCCAAAGAACTTAAAATCAGCATACTACAGAGATACAGCCACATCAATGTTTATAGCAGCTCAGTTCACAATAGCCAGATTGTGGAACCAACCTAGATGCCCTTTAACAGACGAATGAATAAAAAAACTGTGGTATATAAACTCTCTCTTAATAACTAGTAGCATCATTAATGTTAATACCTTCTTTCCTTCTTTTATGCTTGCATAATGGCATTTTAATTAATGAAGTATTCATTAGTCACATTGTTATGACAATATTTTATTTGGACTGGAGTTAAAAAGAGTTTAATTTTTTTGCATTACCTTTGTTAGCTTTGGACCTATATGTTATCTCTAACTATACTTTCTTACAGAATTGTAAATATCACTGTAATGCATTCAGAATAAAAACATATCTGATATTTTCTTTCTTTTGTTCATCTGAAAGGTGTCTCGTCTGGAGTTGTCTATCCTCTTTTACTATTTGGACTACAACTTAGCTTTTACCGGATTCCCTTTGCCATCATCTTGAAAATACACTTCATTACTCTTTTGATCCCCTGTCCTTGAATTCCCCTGTTTTGGTTTGCCTACTGATTTCTTGAGTATATTCTCAAGTTGTTTCCTGGAATAGGTAAATGAGAAGTTGCTTTTTAAATCATTTTCATGTCTCAAAACATCTTCATTGTGCTTTCACTCCTGATTGATAGTATGGTAGGTAGAGAATTTATTCTGAAAATCATTTTCACTCAGAGTCTTAAAAGCTATTCCCTTTGTCTTAAGTTTCAGTACTACTAAGAAAGTTGATACCCTCCTGATTTGTGATGTTCTGAATATAACTGAATTGCTTGAATTGCATTTCTCTTCCTGGAAGCTTTAAGGATCTCCTCTTTATCTTTATGATTAAAATTTAATAATATGTGTCTTCATTTAGCTTTGTTTCTACTCACTGTCATGAGTATTCTTCAAACCATTTAATCTATAAATTCATGATCTTGAAAACTCTCAAATGGTTTTAAATTACTTCTTTGATTATTCGTCCCCCCCTTTCTTTGCCATTGTTCTAAACTTGTCTTTTCTACCTGCCTGCATTCCTTTTGAAGAATTTTTCTCAGGGTATCTTTGATATTATCCATGCTTTCTTTGTTTTGTTTTGTTCACTTTAGAACCTTTCTGCAATGATGTGTTAATTTCTTGTTGTCCGCATAGCAAAGAGGAGGTCTTAAAAACTTGATTGGAGGAGCTATGGATATTATTCGGGCTTATTGACTGTTGTTCTTTTGTACTATTATCCTGCTTATATGGTTTCATGGAGGGATGTCCAACAAACATTGCCTCAAGCTTTCATTTCCCTGATAATTTAGTCTATATTATTATGATAATGACTAAAATATTTCCCTGAAAAGAATAATGCATGTATTTAGCAGGACTTTATTGTCTTAAACTCTTAAAATAACCCTAACAGCAATTAATGTTAAATATAGAGCTAGATTTTTAATTTCCTTTCCTTCTCTTTCTAAGTGTCATTTATATTTAAGCTTTTTGAAATACATCTTAATAATTAACTATTACTATAGTTATCATTAATATCTGTGATGAGATTATTAAACTCACTTGTCTAAATCTTGTCTCATTGGTTTGTATGATACTTTAAAACATTTTATTTGAAAATACCTATTGCTTCACAAGAAGTTGTAAATATAGTATAGGGAAGTTCAAATGGTTACATATATCTAAATAGGACAGTGTATTTTATCTATAGATCACAATTAATAATTGTTTTCTTAAGTATATAAGTCTATTGTTATGCTACGGTACTTAGCAAACAGCATTTTAAAGGTAAGGAAAGATAAATTTTTCTATAGCATCATAGATTAGGGAAATTACACTAACCTCTGTAATGGAAAGAATATCTGGCATTCAGAGCTCTTTTGGAAGACTTGGCATATTGGTTTCAAAGAGCAGAAATCTAGTGGTTTCTATCAAATGCTCTATTAAATCGAATATAAGTGAAATCATGGAAACTTCTAATGAAGACAATTATGATCCAACCTTTAAGTTTTTGAGAGAGATTAAGAACTATATGTTCTCTCTGGTATGTGGATGCTAACCTATAACAAGGGAGGGTATGGAGGGGAAATACAGAAGTTCATTGGAGTAGACAAAGGGGAATGAAGGGAAGCAGGGATAAGAATAGGAAAGACAGTAGAATGAATCAGCAGACATAATTTTCCTATGCTCACATATGAATACATATCCAACACAACTCTACATCATATACAAACACAAGAATGGGATTAAAATTAGAATGGGTTACACTTCATATATGTATAATATGTCAAAATACACCCTACTGCCATGTATATCTAAAAACAAGAAATAAAAAAAGAACTAAGGGCTGTGGTTGTGGCTCAGTGGTAGAGCACTCACCTAGAATGCATGGGGTACCAGATTCAATCCTGAGCACCACATAAAAATAAAATAAAGGTGTTGTGTCCACCTACAACTAAAAAATATATATTAAAAAAAAGAACTATATGGAATTTAGTGAAATGAATATGTTTGTCCTTGAGGAATCAATTACAAAATATTAAAAAATCATTTACATATATGTGTTTGTATACCTGTGCATATGTAGTGATCTGTAAAATTCAGATAAAGACTTATAGAACTATACTTGAGCCTAAAAAAATGCAACCATACCATTTTGCAAAAAATTAAACCAAGTCTAAAAGAAATGCAAAGACTTTTCCATATAACATCCAGTCATCTTTCTCTTAGTTCAGTGTTTAGTCACATATGATTAATTAATTAACCTATCATGCAATACCACAATATTGGGTGTGTAAAACAAATAGAAGTTATGAAGTATGAATAAGGTTATTTGTCATTACATAGTCACAACCTCAAAAGAAAATGTTGCATTCCATATTAGCTTGTACATTCAGCAGTATTTGATCAAAAACACATCTATATTTATTTGAAGAAAAGTGGAAATTAGAATTTCTTTGATTCCAGAGTTTTTGTTTTGTTTTGTTTGTATGTGAGACCAAACAATCTTAGTTTAGAACAGAGAGGTATGGGGGCTGAAACAAAATCTAAAAGAACAAGGCTTACCACTCACACATTAGTAAATTAGTTTATGTGTGATATAAAGGGATCCACAGAAAATGTATTCTTTATTTTGTTTATTTTTTCATTACAGTTATCAAGCCCTGTTAACTGTCTATTCCTGAAAAACAGATATCAGTTTTGATAAGATAGAGAAAATCCACAAGTGTTGGATTTGCATCCTTGTAGATCTCACACCTAGATGGGTATAATCTTAAAATGATTTAAGGATTTTAACAACCAATGTCAATTGAAATTAACCTTTTGTGTACATGTAGGTCACAGGATTAACCTATCTTTACTAATGACAAAGCTTGAGTTAGGAGAGTAATCCTAATTTAGTGACTATTAGACTTGGATAGTATGACCCAGCATATCATGTTCAAATTACAGATGGCATATGCAAAATAGTATGATATGAAGAACACAATAGCTTTAAATAACTTCTGGCTTCTTTCCTTTATTTGTATATTTATCAGTTTCTTCTAGTAGACTATGGACTTCTCAGCAGTGAGATCCATGACAATTTGATACATATGATGTGGTACAGACTGGCACATTGCAGAAACAGTCCTCAAGTTAAGCTTATCATATTAGATCACTATTCAATAGAAAAATATTTTTGTATGGAGTTTTGTTTCTTGGGAAACAAAACTTGTATATGTGGTCTATGTATAGAAAAAGATGTCTTAAAATTTGAGAGATTTATATGAAAAAAGAAGCCAGAGGACAGAAGAAGGGGCCGCAGTGGAAAAACCAGCCAAATTGAAGCAGGGTCCACAGTTTGTTTAGTAGAGGGGTGCCCACGTGACTTTCCTGCTTTTGATGATGGCACTGTGATTCCCTATGTTAACTGGAGGGGAAGCTGCGGATAGCGTAAACAGGAATGCCCTCTTTCTGCAGCTTTCCAGTAAGCCTAAAATTGCCTTAAAATAAAAAGTTTTTTCAAAACAGTATCAAAAAAATATACATATAAATATATTTTGGTACTAAAAGATAACTTATGATAAGTAGATTTTGAGCTGTAGATCAGGAACCATGCCTTCTACCTTTTGTATAACTCTTTAGTATCCCAAACAGTACCATATTCCAAAAGTAAGCTTGATAAATGTTCAATTGATTTATTGATTGATCGATCATAACTATCTTTGCCTTTAAAAAGAAACTGCTCATTTCTTTTCTTCTCAAACTATTTCACTTCACTTACCTCATACACATACACATTCAGTATAAACCTGTTTTGTGCAATATATTATTTGGATTTGAGATAGGGACTATTACGAACACAGTGAACAAAAGTTGGGGTGACATACTTTATGAATGTAATTAGTTAAAGGCCTTTGAACAGAGTAAAACTGAAACATGTATTTCTAAGTACATTCAATTTTCTGCTTTTCCTATTTCCTCTTGGCATTCTTTGTATTCTCCATGTACTTGTCAGGATCATTTATGAATAAAAAATCCTTCTAAATTGCCATTGGCTTCATAAATGCTTGCTTGTCTGATTTTACTTGCTCTTCAATTGGAAATGATATACCTACAAGAGATAAGAGCAAAAAAATAGTTTGATTTCTCTTGATTGTATGCCAGAATTAGTGCATATGATAGTGAATAATCTTCCAGACACTTGACAACTACAAAGCCCAGTATTAGACATTTTGTACTTGGTGGATATGCACAAAGGTAGTTTAGTTACAAGAAAAATTGGGTCAAAGACGAGCATAACTGTTATATTTCACACATGTCTTTCTAGCAACTTTATCTTGAGGTTCCACACAGAAAAAAATGTCATAAGGGTTAATTCAAAAAATTAATTAAAATGTGTATATAATTAAATAGCTGATATTTGAGGATATGTATACAAGAGTATACAAGGTTATTGCTGTCAAGTAATTTGTATTCTAAAGGATGATGCACATATATGTAACAAACGTATATGAATTGACAGGCAATTCCTTAAAAAAACAATAGAAACATAGAAATTCAGAAAAAAGAGATAAAAGACAAGACAATAAAGTAACTAAAACAAAGGGGACGTTAAAAGAAGAATGTTCCTTTAGAACTTATATTTGAATGACAAGTATGACTTGACAGAGATGGATGGAGCAGAAATTGTTCTAGGAGGGAACAACATGTACAAAAGCAAAGAATAAGAGAGGATGGTCAGTATACAGCCTGAAAAGGTAGGCTGAGAGAGATGATGGAAATTTTAAGTACTGTGATGAAGAATTTAGATATTATTTCAAAAGTCATGGACAGTTTTAGAAAATGTAAATGACATGATCAAGTGTGAAATACAGGGAGATTGCAATGATAAGAATGCAATATTTAGAATGAGGATAACCTGGATTCAATAGGGAATATCACAATGAATTTCAGGCATGAAAGAATGTCCCGAATTAGGGAAGAAGGTATAAAAATAGAAAGAGGAGATGTGAAAGATATTGTGGAGTGAGAGAGAATGAAATAGATAGAAGAATGTAGTCAGAGATCAATACCAATACTTCTAGCACAGGGAATGCCAATATAAAGAATGTAGGAAGACAGGCATGGTGGCACATGCCTGTAATCCCAGCAGCTCATGAGTCTGAAGGGAAGGATAGCATGTTTGAGGCCAGCCTCAGCAACTGAGGCCCTAAGAAACTTAGCAAGACCCTGCCTCAAAATTTTAAAAAAGTTAAAATAGAATAAAAAGGACTGGTGATGTGGTTTAGTGTTTAAGCATTCCCTGTACCAAAAAAAAAAAAAAAATACAACTTAACTAGATTTCAGACCATTGTGGATGACCTCTATATCAAAATGGCAATGTCACAGAAGTTAATAGATTGTGAGAAGACTCAGTTGGGAGCAACTGATTATTAAATATCAGTCCATATGTTTCTAGACAAACTCCAAGTCAAGGACTGGTAAATCAATGGTATTATCTGCATACATTTAAAAGATGGTTACTAACTTAAAACATTATTTGGATTTATATCTTTGAATCAGTAAATTACAGAGAAAGTATAAGAGAAATGTTTTCACATAAAGTTATGCACTTGGAACTTACATAAAAAATTGAAGCACAAATCATTCTAAGTTCTGTATGTGTAAAAACTTAGTGCTGGGAGCAGCTGGAAAATTTTGCCAGGAAATCAAAAGTTTGGCAGTGATTTTTCCACATATTCAAGTGCTTTTTGTTGTTGTTGTTGTTTTGTTTTGCTTTGTTTAGTTTTTATTTTTTAGGTGTAAGTCATCTCATGTAAAGTACAAAACAGAGGTGTGCAGAGGCCAAAAATTTCATTTTTACTACATAACAAAAATGAAAATATTTTAGGGAAAATATACATATTTCCAGGAAGGCAACTATTCAAGCAAAGTACTAAAAGACATAGGGGGTCCCCAGGCAGATTTAAGGAGTAGGGCCTTTTGGACAGAGGTTACAGTGTGTGCAAATGCAGTTGATGTTTATAATGATATTACAGTCACACCATTAGCTGTTAGGGTACTTCTTTGGCCTATTCCCTGCTTATTAAGTCTTGCAATTAGAAATCATTTTTGCAGACTACAGTGTCAATATGAGTAACTTTAACAGCAGCAATCGCAGCTACAGGAAATTGTAGTTATAAATGGAGTAAAAACATGGTTATTTTTGAGAAACCACTGAATGGTTTGAAGGTGAAAGGAAAAGAGAAATACGCATAATTCAGTATTTACACTATCATAGTCACTATTTGATGACAATTAATTTTGTAAAGGATGGTATTTCTCTTGTAGACAAGAGTTTTCCAGTAAGTAGTGACCACTGAATTTTATGTTCCTAATACATGCTTCTTCAATCATAGGTACTAGGACAAAAAAACCCTGCATTACTTACATAATTAACGTTCTATGTTGAAATAAAGCATGTCAAAATCTCAGTAGCTCATGCATAAGCAGATGTTACCAGATTGACATCTCTCTTGTACAACTTTGCCCCACGCAGTGATTCACAGATTCAGCCTCTTTGTGTTTAATGGCTTTGTCAATGCTGCAGGCTTCATTAGAATACTACACTAGATGATTCTTATTTATCTACGAAAGCAAGCACTATCGTGAAAGACTATGTAGACATTTAGTGACATTATACATCATTACCTACATTCCATTGGTCAGAACTTGTCAGATGTCACTACCTAGACATAGAAGGGCTGGGAAATGTAATCTTTTACTCTGTAGAGGAAGACAAGCAAATGGTGTGAAACTGGATTACAAGCACATCACAATAGTACATGGTTTCATGAAATTTAATAATGTCCATGGTGGAACACACGAGGCTTTTCTAATTAAAGAAGATTTCAATGCAGCAACTAGGAATTCAGGATGCACTATTTTCACACAAAAAGAGATAGAATCATCAATGAATTCCTTTATTCAGACACTTTAGCCTGTGTGATTGTGGCATGGGTTATGAATTTATATAGTGTCTTGGCTTCATCACTAACTAGTTATGTGAATTTTGGTACTGTCCATAACTATTTCAATCTTATTTTTCCATCTATATAATGAAACCTCTCATTCTAACCTTTACATTTCCCAATTTTTATAACTTTGATAGACCTAAAGCAAAAGTAGCACAATGCACATAATATAGTAAGTTCATCTTCTGAGTAGGAATAACAACCAGTCATTATTTTTGGTTGACTCTGGTTTCTTATGGATTCCTTCTTATTTCACAAGAGTTGTGAAATAGAATATAATGGACTGACAGGGAAAGCTTAATGATGATTTCCATTTCTTCTTGCCTTTGGTTACCCTAGTGAAGAGTAGATGAATATGTTAGAGAAGAAGAATCTGTATCTCCCAGGTCAGGTCTACTGAGAGATACTAACTAAGCATAAATTAAACGACGACAACAACAATACAGGCAGAAGTGGCCTTTTTTAAAACAATCTCTAGCTGAACTTGCAGTTCTTTTAAGAATTAAAATATAATATCTGAATGATTTACATATACAAAGAAGAAATGATATTGATTCACCTTTTAAAAAATTCAATATAATTTAATAAATTTATGTCCAAAAGATAAAAATAAACATTTTAATGCTAGAAACAAAGATAATTAGATCTAAAAACAAAATAACAATGGGCCTTTTATCCCTTACTCACCTCTTTCCAGTTTATTTTTAAATCTTCTTTTATGAAGTTATTTTCATTAAGCAGATTAGTACAGTTTCATTTTAGTTTAGTCCAAATGCAATGTACATCTACAAAGAGTTATTACACAAGGGAAATCAAGGCAGTTTCTGAGTAGATATTTGTGACTAAAGTCAATTTAATAATTGCCTTTTAAAGTAAGGCCATTGTTTATTTTTTTCCAAATATTTCAAATGTATTTTATATTTTGAGGTTCTTGTTTGATTCTAAGACTTTAGAATAGTGGAAGTTTTAATAAAACAGATTCAATTTTTAATACCACACAGAAGCTAGTCCATTGAATATTTTAAAGCAATCAAATGGGAGGACTTTAGACTGAGGTGGCTCTAATATTTTGGGTTATTTTGTAAGCAAACAAAACCTAACTCATACTCTTTTCTGTAAACAATTAATTTAAAAGAAAATGAAAATTAAGCTCAACCAATCACAGGTGATCAACTGGGTATTCATTATATTGTATGAAACTTCCCAACAGAATAGTCCTAACAAGGCAATCTCTCTAACTTCAACCAATAATATCTTCACTCTGCTTCTACATTCACCCTACAAACAAAGCATATCCTCCAATTCCATGAACCACTTCTTATTTCAGACTACCTGATTCTGCTCAAACTCTTGGAAATTGTAATGTGCTAAAGTTCATTTTTTAACAAATAATAATAGTTTTCTGAGGAAAATCAGAAGATAAAAATGACAAATTGTCAATATTACCATCAACTGCATTTAATTAGAATATACAGTTTAAATTAACAATTATCAGTTAAAATTTACATTATGATATTACAAATCAATATTAAATCCAGTAATTACTGTTACTTCAATGATTTTGGGGAATGGCTTGTTTTATGAAGATAATGCCTCTGGATGCAACCTAGTAATTCAGTCAAATAATATTTATTTATTGCACATCTGCTGCATGTGCAGCATTACACAACATGCTAAAGATATACCTGAAAAGTATGCAAGAAAAACTCAAGAAGCATAATCTTGTTCCTATGACTAGGTAAACATGATTAAGGAGACAGAATGAATCTTTAGAGAAGAATGTTTAAATAAAAGTGCAAGATGGTAGATAAATACATATTTTCAACTACAGTGGTGAATTATTTCAAAGGAGTGAAATCTTTGCACCCTAAAGAGAGTGTGGTTTCAGTGGCATTGACAGGTGTTGGAATTTTACTTGGAGACCATAGCCTTAGCACAGGGAAATGGCATGATAAAAAGCATAGAGGCTATAATGTACAGGAAAAAAATGTTGATTAGAACATGAATTTTTTGGGGGGTCAGGATACTGGGAATTGAACTGAGGGACACTGAACCACTGAGCCACATTTGCAGCCCTATTTTATATTTTATTTAGAAACAGGATCTCACCAACTTGCTTAGCACCTCACAGTTGCTGAAGCTGTCTGAACTTGCAATCTTCTTGCCTCTGCCTCCCAAGCCCCTGGGATTACAGGCGTATGCCACCGTGCCCGGGTAGGACATGAATTTTTACATGTTAAGCAGAATAACAGACAGAGAAAGTGAGATGTAATTTAATCAAATTCAAAAGTCAAGTTTAGGTTGGTTTGTGACCTTCATTTTATAAAGAATTGTAAAATTTTCGCAAAGTAATGTCATCATGAAAATGATGCTTGGGACAGCCTTATAGGATCAAAACTTACCATATACATAGAACTTGAGCTAATAAAACAAGTTGAACTGCAGTCTGCTATTCCATAAATCCTGTTTTTCCACAATAATTAATTCTTTTTTTTTCCACTTTATAATTCTTACATCTTGTTATTGGAACAGCCTAGCATCCTAAGTGAAAGCAATGACATGTAGTGGATAGGCTCCTGCCTCCTAAACCAACATAATTGGCTTTTATCCTTGCTCCACCATATTTTATCTTGATGATTTGACCAAATTCTTATTCTCTTTGCAGTGCTGGAGTCAAAACTTAGGGTCTTGCACATGTTAGGCAATACTCTACCACTTAGTCACAATACCAGCCCTTGTCAAATAATTTAATCTTATTGTGCCTCAATATCCTTGGTTGCATGGAGGAGATATAATAAAATTATTGACCCTTAACATATAGAGTTATTATGTAGATTGGAATTCCAAACTTTTCAGATATTTCTTGGGGGTTTATAATGCTTGGCACATAGTAAGTACTCAATAAAAGCAAATATTAATTTTATTATCGTAGTATCTTCTGCCAAGAGAGCACATGACTGCCAATGTTTACAAAATGGCTTGGGCTGTGTCAGTAAAAATTTATTTTTTTGGGTGAAAGTCAGTGACTTGTGAGCAGAGACCTTAAGTCTCACACCAGAGATGATGATATATATTATAAACAAGTCAACCTGAAATTACACAGCAGATGTTTCTCTAAAGTAAGATAAACTCAGAGAATACAGTCAATTCCTATTTTAACTCAGCTGGTTTTTATATATCCATGTATATTCATTTCAATTCAGTAAGTTTTTAAAAGAAATTATGCTGTGATTCCAGCAGTATTTATGAAGTACTGAGGTATTCATAACAAATACAAAATGTAGACCAGGTTCTCAAGGAGCTGTTTCCATTTTCAACATTAACAAACAATAGCTAGATCCAAATCAATTTTCTTCCATGAGGATTCCCATAAATCAAAACTTAAAGAAACACAATGATCTTATAATACAAATGATTTTATTTTCCATGTCAGTGATATAAAAATGATCAACCTTTTATCTCGTATATAAGAATATGTTAATTTAGCAAAATTGCACCATTACTTCTTTAGTTTAGTGTCAGGATCTGGGGATATTTAGAAGCTATAAATCTCCCAAATTAAGTTTATTACGTTTATTTTGAGTAAAGTATTGAGGAAATTTCTTGAGTTCATGAGAAAATGATGATAGCATAATGAATTCTTGCTTAGCTATTAAGGAATATAATGCTACCTTTGGAGAATTAAGTGATGAGAATTCTAAAAAATAAGATTACATTAAGGGGCACATTTTCCTGGGAATGCTATATTAAATGTAATAATAACTATGAAACTGTCTTCTACAGCATCCCCAATTCAGGTGCAGTGAATAAAACTTTATGTCAAATAAAAATTTGCTTCCCATAGATATAGTTACTAATATCTGAATCTGAAACACAAAAATATTTTCCCTCATGTGGAAAATAATCATATGAATTTTCTTTTTTGTATCCTGGTATTGTCTTAGTTCATTTAGGCTGCTACAGCAAAAATTCCATAGACAGGTTTACTTAACTAACAAACTTTTATTTCTCACATTTCTGGAGACTGGGGACTCAAAATAAAGGCATCATCATATTCAGTATCTGATGCAGAACCCCTTTAATGTTGGAGACTGTTGCCTTCTTGTATTCTCACACAGTGGGAAGAGCTCTCTGGAATCTCTTTTGTAAGGACCTGTTTAGTCAGCTTTTCTGCTGCTGTGACTAAAAGATCTGACCAGTAAAATTGTAGAGGAGGAAAAGTTTAAAGACTCATGGTTTCAGAGATTTTATTCCATAAAAGACCAGCTCCATTCCTTGGGGCTGGAGGTAAGGCAGAACATCGTGGTGCAAGAGCATGGCAGAGGGAAGCAGCTCGCATCATCAGGAAGCAGAGAGAGAGAGACTCCACTCCCCAGATGCAAAATATATACCTTATAGCCACGCCCCAATTCTACCTCCTCCAGCCACACCTTACCACTTCAATTAATCACATCAGGGATTAATTCACTGATGGGATTAAGACTCTTATAACCCAATCGTTTTTCCTCTGAACCTTCCTGCATTCTCTCACATGTGAGCTTTTATGGGGCACCTCACATCCAAACCATGAAAAGACCCTAATCCCATTCATGAGGACTTAACCCTCATGATGTGATGGATTGACAGATCTGGCTCCATGAGAATGTTACAGGCCAGACTATGAGGGAATTGACAAAACAGACTCCATTTTGCTCTGAGACTCCATGTTACTTAGGAAATAAGTTTCTCCCATGGGAATACCCCGCCTCTGTGCCCATCATCAGTTACTTGGTATGACGAGTTTAACAATATAAAATGACAATTCCTAAGTAATGGAAAATTGCTCTCTCTCTCTTTTTATTGTAAACAAATGGGGTACAACTTGTTTCTCTGTTTGTACATTAAGTAGAGGCATACCATTTGTGTAATCATGCATTTACATAGGATAATAGTGTTTGATTCATTCTGTTATTTTTCCCTTCCCCTCCACCCCTCCCACCCCTCTTTTCCTTCTATACAGTCCCTCCTTACTCCATTCTTGCCCCCTCCCACTCCCCATTATGTGTCATCATCCACTTATCAGTGAGATCATTCGTCCTTTGGTTTTTTGAGATTGGCTTATCTCAGTCAGCATGATATTCTCCAATTTCATCCATTTGCCTGCAAATGCCATAATTTTATTATCTTTATGGCTGAGTAATATTCCATTGTATACATATACCAGTTTCTTTATTCATTCATCAATTGAAGGACATCTAGGTTGGTTTCATAGTTTAGCTATTGTGAATTGAGCAGCAATGAACATTGATGTGGCTGTATCTCTGTAGTATGCTGATTTTAAATCCTTTAGGTATAGGCCAAGGAGTGGGATAACTGGGTCAAATGGTGGTTCCATTCCAAGTTTTCTAAGGAATCTCCACACTGCTTTCCAGAGTGGCTGCACTAATTTGTAGCCCCACCAGCAATGTATGAGTGTACCTTTTTCTCCACATCCTCTGCAACACCTATTGTTGCTTGTATTCTTGATAATCGACATTCTAATTGGGGTGAGATGGAATCTTAGTGTAGCTTTGATTTGCATTTCTCTTATTACTAGAGATGTTGAACATTTTTTCATATATCTCTTGATTGCTTGTAGATCTTCTTTTGTGAAGTATCTGGTCATTTCCTTAGTCCATTTGTTGTTTGGGTTATTTGTATTCTTGTAGAGTTTTTTGAGTTCTTTATATATTTTGGAAATTAGTGCTCTATCTGAAGTATGAGTGGCAAAATTTTTCTCCCACTCTGTAGGCTCTCTCTTCACATTGCTGATAGTATCCTTTGCTGAGAGAAAGCTTTTTAGTTTGAATCTATCCCAGTTATTGATTTGTGCTTTTATTTCTTGTGCTATGGGAGTCCTGTTAAGGAAGTCTGATCCTAAGCTGACATGTTGAAGATTTGGATCTACTTTTTTACTATAAGATGCAGGGTCTCTGGTCTGATTCCCAGGTCCTTGATTATTTTGAGTTGAGTTTTGTGCAGGGTGAGAGATAGGAGTTTAATTTCATTCTGCTGCATATGGATTTCCAGTTTTACCAGCACTATTTGTTAAAGAGACTGTCTTTTCTCAATTGCATGTTTTGGGCACCTTTGTCTAGTAGGAAAAAACTGTATTTATTAGGGTTTGTGTCTTTGTCCTCTATTCTGCTCCATTGATCTACCTGTCTATTTTGGTACCAATACCATGCCATTTTTGTTGCTATTGCTTTGTAGTATAGTTGAAGTTCTGGTATTGTGATATCCCCTGCTTCACTCTTCCTGCTAAGGATTGCTTTAAAATTGCTCTCTTTTGATCTCTATTGCTCCTAATCAGTGTACCACGTAGCAGTAATTGTATGGTTGTTAGTAACCATTCTTTAGTTTGCACCTAGGTGACCCACTCCCCACTACCCCCTCTGTTGATGTTCTCGTGATGTTAATGTGTAATCTCGAATCATAGCAATAGACACTTATGATTGATGTGATTTTTGGTATAAGAACCCCTACAACCCTGTGGTCGGGGCTGTTCTCCCAATAGCCATTTTTTGGGGCATTGTGTGAGACCATCAGCCGGCCGGCTTAATAAAGACTTTGATATTTGGACTTCTCAGTGGTGATCGGTCTGTTCTTAAGTTGCACCCCATAACAATGACTGAATTTTTTTCCCAGAGGCCCCACCTCACAATACCTTGAGATTCAGGTTTTAATACATGAATTTGGGGGGAGTTAACATTTAGTCCACTGTAGTGTTACATTCTGTTATTAGTGAATTAAGGTTTATACACATGTACCCCCAAATTGTCACAAAATCAAGCACAAAATCTTTGTGAAGTTGCTTGTTTTTTTCTGATTTTCATTCTAATGACTATTAATTAATTTATTATTGTCTTTACATTATTTATTTTCCTTTTTATAAATGAGGTTATTATCCTTATTTTTGATATTTCACTTTTGATGTATTCATAGTAATATTATTCCCTAACTTGAACCTTAGACTTTTTCTTCTTAATAGTACTTTAAATTTTAGTTATAAAACTCTGCTTCCAAGTCTTATATTAAACTATAATTTTTTGTTGACTGGTTATTAAGTTAGTAAAAATATAAAATATATGATTTTTGGAAATTTGTACTCATATTCCAAAAGATTGTTTAATTTACTTATATGCGTTACAAAATCCCTTTTCTACTTTCTCTCAAATATGCTGATGTGACATTATATTCAATGACATTTATTTCTCAACTGAAATCTTGGCACTAGAGTACTGTTAAATTACATCCATGTAAAGAATGTAGTCTAATTCTTATGTATTGCTTTGTTCATAAAATGGACAATACTTTGACAATCTTAGTGTTATGTGATAGGAGTAAATTAATTTATAAGTCATATAAATGAATCCTAGGATTCTGTACCTGATAGCGACCTGTTGTGTGACTCCAAGCATCCCATTAAATTTATCAGTATATCAATTTCTGCATCACAAAAATTGGAGAAATAATAATACCTTCTTAACTTTTCTCCCTGAATCCTTGTAATTATTTTGAAACACTTTGGAATATATGAAGCAACAGGTACATTCAAAATATAATTATTTGGGCTGGGGATATAGCTCAGTTGGTAGAGTGCCTGCCTTGCATGCACAAGGCCCTGGGTTCAATCCCAGCACCACACAGAAAAAAAAAAAAAAAAAAAAAAAATATATATATATATATATATATATATAAAATTATTCAGCTCACCATTATACGTGATTCAGTATTTTTTTTGGTCATTGCTATAGCAACTATTTAAAAACAGGTATTATGTATCTGATAGTCTTAAAAATTCTCAAGAACATCTAGTGCAAGCACCACAGCTAGTGCCAAAGAGATGTTTGGTACAGCATAAGAAACTGGGTTTAATCAAGCATTTTTTTAGCATTTTTTCCAAAACTAATTTGATATTCCTGTGAGAAAATAAGAACTCAATTGGAGAAAAAAATACACGAAGCAAAGAAGGTAAGGGAGGAATAGGAAGTCACTACCAGGTTGAAAAAGATTGTCCTTGGAATCTTTGTACTTTATAAAAGTAAATTTTTGCTCCTATTCCTAAGGTGTAATCCTCCTCATGCCAAAATATCATCCCTGGGGAATTACTGTACCAAGAATTGTATAATGTCAGCTACTAATCCATACCTATATTTGCAATGTGAAAAATAACAGATTAAATGAAGACAGTGAGAGCAAGTAGCCATTGAACTCTGAAACTATTCTTGCATTTTAGATTATCATTCTTCAACAATGTTCATAAAACAATTATATTTTGGTGCAGACCATGATAACCGTTAAGAACCAAACATGATGAAAATATGACTTGCACCTTTCAAAACCTGAGTGTGTAGATGTATCAAGAAATCACAACCCCAATAAGAATGAAGTGGGTTATTGGCAAATTAAAGACTGAAGGCAGAGAGGACATTAAAATAGTGAATTTTATAAATGTTTGTAATATTTACTATTGAATGGGAGCTTAATAATAATATAGAGGTAAGGAGAAATCTATACATCTGAGACATGATGACATAGAAATGATTGAACAAGATGGGAAAGCATGAGTAAACAGATGAAAAATTGAGTAAACCTGGGGAGAAATTCTCCATAGAGATCTCATTACCTAATCTTTGAGAAATAAAGTGATTAAGACCTGCAAAACAATAAAATCAATTCATCTATTACACTTAATAAACTGTGGTCATACTGATAGTACAGAAGAGAAGAGTTAATCTTAATATTGCCAAGCTTAAGTATTATTAAAATGAAAGACTGGAGGGTTTCATGAAGATAAATGTTTTATAGCAAGAGTCGTAAGTTGTAAGAAAGTGGGCATAAAGCATATACTCATGGGGAAAACAAAATGAAATATGAAAGAGAATAATATAATAATAGAGCAGCTGTAAAGAGATGATACAGATAGCTGTAAGCCTTCTGTCTGCCAAACTTTAAGAGTCATCTACTGAGATGTCCCTTCAGTCTCTGCTCAGTGAGTATACTATTGAAGTTGTGATTGACTAAAAAAAAATGTGATTTCTTGGATAATTCCGCAACAGTTAATTCAGTTTAACAGATGTCTGTTCCAGCATCTGGGCCAAGATGACACACCATATTATGGACCAGTGTACAATAAGCTTATGGGTGCAGAAGAAATTGTATCTCTTGGCATAAGAATTGGGCAATTAACAGGATACTGTACATTTTTATCAGGGGCAAAATAAAGAAGAGGGTGAAGTGATCCTGGGTTACTATCATGCTCCATTCTGTTTTCAGCTAGCAAGAAGTACCTAATAATGGTAAATCATATTGTAAAGTATGTGTGCGTGAGTGTGTATGTGTGCATGTTTGTACACATTTTGACAGCTTAAAAGCTATCACTATTGCTGAACCACCAACTCACACAACCAGCTCAACTTAGAAGTCTCATAATCATTGATTTTGTTATTATTTCTCCAGAAGCACTTAAAATAAGATTTCCATTTATATGTAACTAGATTGGAATCAATTTCCTAATATGATCCATAAGTTCATTGGTGTTTTAAGAGGTGAATGTCTATGTAACAAAAAAGGTCTTCGGAAAAAAAATCTGTCTTATTCTGTAATAAATACTGGAAGTGAATAAATTACCCTGATTTTATCAATCTATTTCTACTATATACACAACAATAATGTATAAACTCTTAGCTTTGAATCTCATTATAGTTTATTTTAATGTACATTGTATATACTATTGGTCAAACAATGCTCTCTATTTTAATGCAGTGTACACAATTAATTAATCTGTAGGAAAGTAACAGGAACTCTCAACCTATTGAAATTGTTCCTGATCATATTACACAAGTTGTGAATGGAAAGGAAACTAATATAGATGATTGAGAGATAATAGATAGAAATATATGTACACATCTTATAAAATGTTATATACATTTATTATACTTAAAAGATTTAAAGGATTTGCATTTATGCAATGTGAAAGCTATTTAAACAGTTTATCCTATTTCCATGTCTATTGCTGGAGTCAATAGAGGAAGGAAGGGGAAGGAAGCTGGAAGTGTATGAGGGTAGTAAAGATAAACTGGAAACATCAAAGATTAGTGGAGACTTACAAGGATGGACAGAGACTTGCATGAATCACTCACCCACTGCCTAGAAATTTTCAAATTTGATATGGAGTATCTTACAGGAAAAAACTGATGTCTCTTATACAAAACTAAACAACACCTGCAACAGGAATCCAAGAAACTGAAAGAGGAGATTCCATGTAAATTGAAGTACCCAAGGACTAAACTTCTGACCCATGCCAACCAAATGAGCTAACAGATAAGAAAGAGCAAACATGGGGCGCTATTGCTGGGTTCCTGAATTGATCTCCTGAGCACCCAGTCCTCAAATATTTTGCAAAATATCTCTTGTGGTCCATGCCATATGCAGGATATTATGCAGGGAAGGAATTTCTAAAAGACAGTTTTAACTTTTCCAGATTAACATATTCATAGCTGTACTTTGCTTTGGGGGGAAGAAAAAAGACAAATAATATGAAAACAAAATGATAAAGTTACATTTAGTTTTGTCACTTTTGATCAGCATATATTTGAATGAGTGTATATTCAGCCCTGTTTCTTAGAACTTCCATATCTTTGGTTCTGGAAGGTTTAAAGATAAGAGGTTATTTGAATCTTAAATGATTTTAAAATACAGTAGTTATGTTGTCACCATTTCTCTGCTCAAATGCCTCCCATAAGGGAAACTATCTCTTTGTAAGCCAAATCTTTGAAAATTCTTATTCACTTTGACTATTTATCGTGCTTCATTGTCCACTAATTCTAATTCAGCTCTCTGCCGCCTTAAATATTAACTTGGCTTCCCTTTTCTGCAATATATTTTCTAAAATGTTTAAAAACAGTTCTTAGGTCTCTCCAAATCTTTTCTACTCTGAATATCCACAATTTCTTTTGAAATATTTTTAAAATCATGCCTTAGAATATGTGCTGATCATCATAATGCTAAGTTCTCTTTTATTTTCTCTGACTCTCAGTGTTCTCTTTATAACTGTATCCATTGATGCTCTGATTCCCATATCACTCCTGTTAGAAGTAGAAAAACAGATCAGATGATTGACTTCCTCTTTTTTATTCTAGTGGGGTCCATACTTAGGTTATATTCACAGACTTGAGATCATTTGAGAGGAAAAAACAATGTGATACAGCAAGAGGAATATTAATTTTGGAATTAAAACATCTTAATTGAAATCTTGGTTTTGCAACTTATTGGTCACATGATATTCAATAAATCACTAACTCACAATACTCAATTTTTTCAAACTGAGAATAATCAAATCTACTTTATAGAAGTATTGCAAAAATAAATAAGAGCATATACAGATGCGCCTGGCACAGACTCTTGAACAAGGTAAAAATATGGCAGTTTACACTTTCTCCCATTCTACATCATAGTGGATAATCACATTTTTGATATAATATAATTAGGATAATATTAATTTATAGTCAGACAAAGATCCTAAGGTATTAGAAAATTCCAGTTTACCAAAGAAAGATTTCATTTATGTTCACAAGACTGTTTACCAAGGCTAGAAAAAGGATTCATACACCTTATAAAATTTCTCAATGATAAAGATTAAAATAGAGAGATTTTCATGTTAGCTCTGAGTTAATACAAATTGAAACCTTATCTTGTAAGGTTTGCAGGTAGTGTGATATTTATATTCTGTCTCAAAAACCTGACATACTAGCTCATAGCATGAGTAGTCATTCTGTATTCAACAATTGGTATTATTAATAGTTTGTTATCTCTGTGATTTATTCAGATTCTGTAATAATTTTATTTTTACATGTCTCCAAAATATCCTATATTAGTATTGCCTGTTGCAGAATACACCTTCTGGAGATCTAGAATAAACTATACTTGTATTTTTACCATGCCATCTTAAGCAATTATGCATTTCCAAAAATAATAGACTAACTGAACATGTTACAGAAAGGACTGTCCATAAAATCTTAGATAAATAAACCTTGCCCATTTTTGGATTAAAACCTGATTTTATATTATGCATACTTAGGAAGACAGTTAAGAAATATTTGCTAGTTTATTAAATATAAATGTATTGAATGCCTACTACAAGTTGTTGTTTTAGGAACTGGAAATATAGCAGAGAACATGAAGAAAAGATATCTTTGCCTTCACAAAGCTTATGTTTCAGCAAATAATGTGGAGGGTGGAACACTACAGACAATGAATCAGTAAACAACTGTATAATGAAATATAGAATGTAGCAAGTATTGCGGAGAAATCAAAACAAAGTAATATGAGAGAGTAACTAGACTGCAGAAATGAGAAAGATATTAGAATGTCAAAGGAAGGTCATCCCAAAGAGGTGATAATTGAGTGAGATCTGAAGAATGAAAGAGAGTTGTCTAAGAAGCTCATATGAGCAAGGGAGAAGTAGGATGAGTTGGAGGTGTTGACAGGGATCAGATCACGTAGGGCCTTGAAGATTATATTCACCAAAGAATTATATTATGTTTTTGAAAGATCTCTGTGTTAGCTGCGTTGAGACTGGATTGATGTGCAGCAAGAGGGATGCCAAATGGGAGGCCACTGCAGTTATTCAAATCAAAGCAGAGATATAGTGGTGGATTGAGCTAAGGTAGTACTAGTGGATATGGAGAAAGACCAAAAAGATTTGGGATATATTTAAGATGCTGAGTGGATAAAACCTGACAATAGTAAACACATTTGAGAGGATCAAAAAGGATGATAAAGAAAAAGGAAGATTTTAATCTTAAGAAGCATTAATTCCCTCTCTTCTTCCCTGTGAATTTAAACACTTAATTGTAGGACTGCCATGTAACAGATATGAAGTGAATGGAGACTGCATGCTTCAATTTGCACTATCAGTTTTGATCCTCAGAGATCATTTTTATTTCTGTTTTCTTTTTTTGGTGTGTGCTAATAAGTTTTCTAAGAAGTATGTTTTTTATTATACTTGTTATTAAGTAGTTAGACAATTAACAATACTATCAAAACACACTGGATACAGCATGCAAATTTCATTAGAGCCAACCTTTATGTGTTATGTGGTTTTATGTTTCAACAACATTCAATGAACTTAAAAATTAAAAGAATTAAAATTAATTGAGATTCAATTTTATTGGTTGAAGAGCCATCACTGACGAATTTTATCACTTTAGGAACTTCATTTGACTCACTTTACTCATCTTTGAAAAGGAGTAAATAATAAACCTGTATCTGACAGGTTTTATATGGAAAAATAATCAATGAAAATGATCACTGCATATAGCATGTACTATTATGAATGATTTATGAAAAAGAGCAAAAGGGAAAATTGCTGTACAAATGGACATGAATTACCAGAAATACTACTTTTGTTCTTTTTTTTTGGTAAATGGACTAATTTTAAGCAGTTCAGTCTTTGCTTTTGTCTTTGAACATTTCTCTTCATATTCCTTTTCTCTTCAAGCTAGATTTTCTACTTTGTGAATGAAGAATTTCTCTGTGTGTCATGGGTTAGGAGCAGTTTTTCCTTGTCTGATGTTCTAATGGCTCAGCTTTGATGAAAGCTTCTTGAGGCACTATGTGTTCATTTTTCTATTATCAAGCATTCTTTCTCTCTAATGTCCTTTCTTGAGAGGAATGACAAGAAGAATTTTCTTTTACCAAGCAGGTCAATGAATAAAATAATAAAATAACTATTTTATTAGCATTCATATCATTCTGGCTATTGTAATTTTATGAGCAATTGCAGTATCCTCAGCAAAATACACACATTAAGCTACTTCCCAATAACAACCTGTAAAATAGCATCTAAAAATACATATCTTCATTTTTTTAGGCAAGAAAGCCAAGGAAAACTGAGATTGTATAATGTGTTGATAATCAGTGAACGATGAAGTAAAATTGTGAAGTCAAACACAAGTCTGTCTGGTTGATGAAATCTATTATGCTTTAAATAATCATCCCAGGACATTTCAAAATATAAGCTATGACTGTAAACATTAATCTAAAAATTACAAAATTAAAGTATGTTCATTAATTAGTGATCATAGAAAAACAGAAGTAGTTCTTTCAGGATAACTTGATGCTACCTGTTCATATTCACTCATAGCCTCCATGCTAGACATTCTCCAAATATTATCCTATAACACATCAGTGTCCTGAAAATAGGACTAGTGTTCTTTTGCTAATCAAATTACAGTAAGGCATTCAGGTTAATTAGTATAATTTTGTTCATTGGAAAAGTGTCCCTATGAGAAGGAATGAAATTATTTCATTTGCAGAAAAATGGAAGGAACATAAGAACACTATGTTAAGTGACATAAGACAAAGTCAAGGTCATATGTTTTTGCTCATATGTAGAAGTAGAGAAGAAAAAGGAGAAGAAATATGGGGGGATATCATGAAAATCAAAGGGATACCAGCTAAGCAGATGAAAGGGTCCAAGGGGTAGGAGGTGGGAACAGAAAGAAAAACTACTGAGGAACTATATTGGTCAATTATACTGCTATGTTTTGTGTATGTACAAATATGTAACAATGAATTTCAACATTATTTATAATTATAATGCACCAATAAAGTATGTAAAAAAGAAAAATATCCTATATATTTGTCTTGAACTGTTAGTAGTTCTAGTGAATATTCATTTTATTTTGGTCTTTTCATAGGTTATATTTTCTTTATTCATTTCTACTCTACAGTGATCCTTTTCTTTAAAAAAAAATTAGGTTAGATGATACCACTCTCACAGTTCATTAGTAACTTTCCATTTTTCTTAGGATAGATTCCAAGATTCTGTTCTATTCCTCTCTCCTCAAAATTAATTTTGCATTCCTCTTTTCCTTGCACTATTCTCCCTCTCTGGACTCATTCCTTATTCACTTGATTAATACCTATCTATTCTTTAGGTTTTGACTTCTAATACTCTTTTCCCTGCTTAAATGTTCCTGCAGGATTTCTTAATTGGTATCTCTTACCATGATTGTGCTTTAATTATTTATAATTATGGTTTTGGTATGTGGTATCCTCCAATAAGCTCATGATAAACTGTGCAGTAATGTTCAGAAGGGAAATGAATAGAAGAGAGCTGTAACCTAATCATTGGATTAATCCATTTGGTAGATTAATAATTTGAAAGAACTTCTGTACTGGGTAGTAACTGCAGACATGTTCATGGGGGGAGTAAGTACATCACTGGGGACTTGAATTTGGGGTTCATGGGCCCCATTCTCTTTGCTTACTGGCTGCCATGAACTAGTACCTTTCTTCAGCCATGCCCCTCTGCCCTGATGTTCTGCCTCACCTCAAGTCCAGTGAGACCTCTGAAAACATGAGCCCAAAATAAACCTTTGCTACTCTAAATTGTTCTTGTCAGGAATTCTGGTCAGAGTGACCAAAAGCTGATTAATACGTTGTTGATTATTAGTTGGTCTGTCTTCTGTAATACCATAAGCTTCATGAAGTCATGAAGAAGCATTCAGGAAAGCATTTATGGTTATCCTTTCAGCTCCACTACCTAGTCCAGTGCCTGTGACATAGTGAGTACAGAGTGAATATTTATTCAATGAATGGATGAGATACAGGTAGTAGTAACAAAAACAGTTGCAACTTATTTCTATACTTCCAAAGGCCTCTCTTTGTGTGTGCATATTTCACATTAAAAACACACTCTATTTGAAAACAGTCAAGAGAAATGGCAAATTAATGTCATGTATTTTGTGCAAAATTTTCTATTTGCTTAACATAAATAATTGAAATTGGTAATGAAAATGTATTCAAAATGTTTTAAGTGTACATGTACTTTACACATACTTTTCTTTAGGGACTCAGACTCAGCAAAAATACTTCAGGTTTTCTGAAATTAATGTATAGAGCAGAATTCAGATCAATAGAGTGTTACCAAAATTCAACATGTGTCAAAAAGCACATTGTCTTATGTGCTTTTTGTGTATTGGAAGTTTTCTGAGTACAATAATATGATCTTCACGAATCTATAACGTAAGTATTACTCAGTTTTTCAAGATGAGGAATCTGAGGCTCTCACGTGATAACCAAATTACTACTATAAGATCAGGAGATTCAAAATTGACCAAATTCCAAAGTTTATGTTCTTATCATTATAAATTACTGCTTCTCTTGACCCATGAATTTATTCATTGTTCTTTTATACTATGGATTTAGCTAATCTTTGATTGAGTCAGTGTTTTTGGTATAAAATACAATTATTTGAAAATAATGTTCTATTTTAAATCTCAGTTGACATAATGGAAGGACATATCATGCTATTGTATGGGAAGATTTTATACCATATAAATGCAAATCATGCTAAGAATAGGTATATATAATTGATTCCAATAATCTATTCTATAGAGTTATGTTTTATAAAAACTTTACTCTTAGAAATAAAATATATTTGATTTTCATTTGGAAAAATAAATAACAAGAATAACTAAGAAAATTTTAAAAAGAATAATGAAGGGTCACTTGCCTCACAAGATATAAGAATACTCTCTAAAGATACTGTGATCAATTCAGTATTTTCATAGGAACAAAATAGAGAATCAGAAACAAATTCTAGGACATATAAGAATTTAATGTGAGTGAAGGGAGGGGAGGGGTATGGAGTAGGAAGGATAGTAGAATGAAACAGACATTATTTTCTCATGTACATGTATGACTGCATGACTGATGTGATACTACAATATGTAAAATCAGAAAAATGAGAAATTACACTCCATTTATGTATGATTAATCAAAATGTATAAATGCATTCTGTCAAGTACAACTAATTAGAGCAAATAAAATAATTTCTAAAAATTTAATGTGATATAATTTTTAATTTAGTCATGAAACAATGGTTTATTAATTTATAGAATAAGAACAACTAGTTAATCATCTAAGGAAATAAATTAGAACCCTGTTTATCAATATACCAAAATAAAGAACAGGGATTAAAGATAACAAAAATTAAAATAAAAATCTTAAAATATGTACTGTACTAAATATATTATCTATATAATCTTCACTAAGACAGAAAACATAAAATCTGGCAAAAGAAAAATAAACATCAATTTATAAAAATTAACAGCTTTGCTAAGCAAAAGATGCATTTAAACAAAGACAATGAATACATGAATAATGAATTTGGAAATAACATAGTATAGAATAAAAAAGCAGTAGATACACTGATTATTCCACAGCTTGCTCATGTCCCCCAAAATTCATATGTTATAAGCTTGATCTCCGGTACAGCAGTGTTGAAAGGTGGGACAATTTGAGAGGTGCTAAATCATGAGAGTTCTGCTCTCATGAATGGATAAATGAACTATGAGAAGGGCTTGCAGAAATGAGTTCTATTTTGTTCTTCTGATGTGATGATATAATATTGCCCTTCAGGATAATGCATCAAAATGCACCCTACTACAAACAACATTTTTTTTAAAAAGATAATGCATCATTCAAGGTGTCATCTTGGAAGCAGCAAGATAAAGCCCTAATATTTAAGCAATATCATCTTGGATCTTTAGCCTCCAGAACTAGAAGAAAGGAATTTCTGTTCTTAATGTATTACCCAGTTTCAGGTATTCTGTTATAGCAGCAGAGAGAGGATTAAGAAAATGCTTCTTGAAAATTTTAGGAGCACTACCCGATGATCTTATTAATTGCAGCTTCCAATACAGTAAATTGCAATTCAAAGACAGGATATATCCGAGTGCACGGGTGATACTAATACTGATATTCTGAAGATTTTCTCAAGAGAAAAATAGGCAAATACATGAAATAAAAGAATGAGTAATGTGGAAAGGCAATCTATAAAACAAAAATTGAAATGACCAGTACACATTTAAGTAGATGCTGAAAACACTAATAGTAATATATATATATATATATATATATATGCATGATTTATATATAAAATTTCTTGTATTTATAATATATATTGTATATGAAACAATGTGATACTATCATAAATCATGTTTATTTGCAAAAAGAAAAGCTCTACAATTGGAGGAATATGGAGGAAAACATTGCTTTCATAAAATAACATCTTTAAAAGTTAAGTCAGGGATTTTTGAAAAAAATTATTCAATAAACCTATTAAAATTTAAAATATATGTATCTTTCAATGTCACACTCCTGCTACTAGAAATTTAGTTGTGTGGCAACACAAACAAAAGTATGAGAGAACATATATACTAGTAACAGTATTGTTTGTAGAAACAGAATAGAAATGACAACCTGAATGCTGATATCCATTTCATTAAATAAGTTATGGTGAAGCTGGTTGTGGTTTTGCATGCCTATAATCACAAGTTACTTGAGAGGATGAACAGGGGAGGTGAGAATTTGAGGCCAGCCTGGGCAACTTAGTGAGACCCTGTCTCAAAATAAAGTGTTTAAAAGTGATGGGGTATAGCTCCATGGCAGAGTGTTTGAAGAAGCCCTCAGATCAGTCCCTAGCAACACACACACACACACACACACACACACACACACACACACAATGTGGTACAGCCACAATGTCTTATGTTATATAACCATTAACCTAATGAAGGTTAAGGAACCTAATGAAGGTCAGTTGAGGTGAAGGAATTTCTACCAGATGTTGAATAAGAAAAGCAAGGTTTTTGCTGAAGTGCTGGGGATGGAACACAGGGCCATGTGCAAACTTCTACCACTGAGCCCCACTGACAGATCCAAAAATAGCAAGATAGGAATCAAACAAGGACTGAATACTCCACAGATATAGGCAGTCACTAAGATGTCTCAAGAGCTCTTTCCCATAAATGTAAAGTTTATTTACTGACAGGTAAAACAAACAAGAAACAAATAAAATTTTATATTTCAATGCTTATAATTCTTTCCACAATCACCCTAAAGTGGTGGCTGTACCATGGTAGCAGTTTGAAACTCACCAAACTGGGAAAGAAAAGCAAAATAAGAAAAATTTCACAGCTTAGAAAGATTGCACCCAAGAACAATGTAACTATTAATAAAGACAGTGGGTGTGGACATTAAAGCATTAGAAAATATATTTAAACTATGTTTTGACCTATGAAAATAGAAAGTAATGGTGTAATGTATATGAATGTATTTGTTAAAAAAAACAAAAATGAGAAAATGAATTCCTTTTTTCTCTCATATAGACAGACACACACAAATACATATGTAGTCATATGAATAAAGAGAAAGATAAGAGCTAGGTTGTTCTGGCTATTTACTTTAGGGACGATGTTGGTGTGGACAGTAAGGGAATAAATAAAATTCAAATTTGTAAATGCATATTATTTGCTGGTTTAATTGTTGCAAAAGTATATACATGATGTGTAATTTTGAAAACACTATGGTGTTTTATTGGAACATAGCAATCTCACTATTTTTAATTCCATTGACAATCTTTCTGCCTTTGAAAATTTAGAGCTCATTTATTCTTTGTTGATTAGTTTTAACCTGAGTCTGCTAATGAGCATCTATTCAGATTAAGTATTATTCTTTTAGAACATAGCCTCTCATAATCTATGTACTCTTTATATACCCTAGTTCATGGATATTAGAGTGATTCTGTGTACTTTTTCTTTTTCTTGATCCAGTGCCTTTATTGTTTTGATTCCATCTACTAGCAACTTAATTCGTCCTGTACTGACGATGCAATATATGTATCTCTTTCAAGCTATTTTATATGGTATATTTTTGTAAAGTAGATTATGATTTTTGTAATGAAAAAGGTGGCTATTCAAATATGTTTTGTACAACTTTTAAAGAGAAATAATGATCCCCTCATTTATCTCCCTTTATTATCATCATCATTCCTACATAGCTCCGTATCCCTGGAGAAAGATAATTTCCCTATAAAATCTCCTAATTTTAATTTCTTTAAAATTCTCTTTTATTACTGTTGTAAAAGCATTTTATTTGCTGACTTTACTTTTCTAAATATAACACTATAGATTTTTTTTCTACCCAAGTCAGTATCACATAGTAGAAAAGATAATGAAATCAAAGTCAAAAAACTTGAATTTCAGTCTTTCCTCTGCCTCTGTGTAAGATTAAAAGAAAGACAGGACAGAAGTAACAGGGATCAGAAAAAATGTGACACTAAGCAAATGGTTCTAATTCATCATATTATTATGCTTTGTTCATTCCAAATGTGTACAAATAATCCTTAACAGTTCTAGAGGCCCAAACCAATTTGCAAAAGCAATTTAATTTTTTTCTTATTCTGGATGACTCTTAGATCTGTTCCATTTCTGGTCCTCAAAAATTCTTTGTTATGTTTTTCTGTATTGCTTTTCTACCTAATGCATAATTACTCCAGATATTTTTGTCTCCTTTCCAATATAATTGGTGAAATACCCATGAGACTTTTCAAAACAAGTAATTCAAACTATGCTCAGGAAGAAAAAAAAGCTAACCATATTCATTCTGGACCCAACCATTCATTTCTAAAACTCTAGGAAATGACAATTGTTTCACAGAACTTCCTTCTTGGAATTAAAAATTTTGTATGTAAACTTTCTTGGTTAATTTTTTTCAGCTCAATCAAAATTACTTAATTTTATGTATATGATAAGATTTTACTTAACCATCCTTCCAACATTGTGCTTTTATATATCCTATTACCACATTATCGGATGCTTAAAAATTTCAATGTATTGTTTTAAAATTTGCATCTTAAAATGTCTACCTGTGAATTTCCATAATGCTGACACTTTTCCCTTAGTGAGAACATGAGGTGCTTTACAATTGAAGGATCTTCCCCCTATATCAATGGGAAGGGAAGAAGAATGTTTGAAAGATTATATTAGCAGTTGATAATTTGATTTTATATAAAGATAATACAAGTGAAATTAAAATGTTATTTTTACTTTAGAAAACAAATACAGACCACAAAAATCACTATAAGTAGTATTCTTTATAGTTTTTCTCAAACATTATTTTTACAGTGTCATTTTTTATAGTGAATAATATTACACTGGCCTATTTTAGGGTTGAGACAAGTATTCACTGTCAACATCTTAGATCAATCATAAATTTGCTCTTATCTACAGTATGAAAAAATGCAAGGAGAAATACCCACAAGAATATTTTTAAAGCAAATAATCCTCTGTGGACCAGGAAGTCTTAATACAAATACTAAGATTTCAGTCTTCTACTCCATATAAAATAGACATGTTTTTTATATGAAATGTGCATTTCCAGGCCTGAAATTACTTTTTGGTACATATCATTTTGGTCATCCAAAATGAATTCTATGGTTTGAATATAGTTTCAGTGTGTCCCACAAATGTTCATGTACTGGAAGCTTGATCCTCAGTATGATCATGTTGAGGTGCCAGAACCTTTAAGAGGTAAGGGTCTAGTAGGAGGTAATTAGGTCATTGACACCTCTGTTCTTGGAAGTGATTAATGTAGTTCTATCAGGACCCCAGTTAATTAACATAAGAATAAATCATTAAATAAGGAGCAAACCTGGTCCCTGGAGTTTCCTTGCTTTCTGTTTTGAAATAAGATCTCTTTCACATGTACTTCTGCCATTGTGATACCATCTGCCATGAGGTCCTCATCACAGGCAGAACACATGGGGGTACTAATCTCTATCTTCCAGCCCTGCAAATTATTAACCAATTAAATTTGTTTTCTTTCAAGTATACAGCCTCAGGTATTTTGTTATGGCAACAGAAAATGAACTAATACAATGAAGGCAGACATTTTATAATATAATGAAGGTAGATATTTAGGGGATTTATATAATTCATTGATATTATTTCTCTAATTTTAAAAAACAAAGAGATAAACAAGTAAATAACTGATCAAATAGATAGCCAATATTAATTCTAATATAATAATATGAACCTAGTTATTCTCAATTATCTTTGTTATCTTAAGGTCAATTTGCTTTGCTCTTTATAAGTGTTCAAATTACTGACAAACCTTGCCTGAAGTAGTTTTGAATTATTACTCACAAATGACCATTGCTTCTACATTTTCACGTGAAAGAAACTGCTGCTTTGTAAAAAAAACCTCCACTGTATTGATCTAAGACAAGGTGATGTAGAGTGATTACACTGTGTTCTGCTGTAAGATTGTGAAAAACATATTATTTGGTACTATATCATATGCCACATATCATAGATGTACTTAAAATAAATCAGGTTTTTTTATGTCACCAATAACATGCTATCCCAAACCCAACTTAAAAATCACTTAGGAGGCCTGACTAAATTGATTGAAAGTACAGCCTAACTAGGTCTGGTAAATCATGCTCCATGACACTAATATAGTAAATCATACTCTATGAATTTAGATAGCTTTTATTTGTCACTTCAGGAATATTTAAGCTCCTATTTATCTATATCTATCTATCAATCAATTTATCTATCTACCTATCTGTCTACTTGTCTGAAATCTGTGAATGATACATTGACATTGAAGTCATTGGGAAGAATTACTTCTCTTTTGACACTTCCTTATTTACAATGGTAGCAATTTTTTGTTTGGTAATAGTTTACTCACCTACTTTTGACAAGACTCAACATAAGTTTGCCTGAGTATTCCATGTGATGATTATTTATATTTATATAACACTTTATACTTTTCAAAATACTTTCAAATATATCATCTCATATATCTTTTAAGGTAAGGTAGCTAGTAACATTCTTATTCATACAAACAAAAACTGAGACCACTGTTGATCACACAAATGGGACCAGCACCCTAGACTTAAAATAAAAAACTAAATTTATTTTAATGCTCTATTTATCATAGAACAATGTCTCACTTTATTGACTTATAAAGCTCCTTTGGTCTTATGTATGCAAGATAATTTTTCAGTTTATAAAACTGGGTTGTATATTTCTTGAGAATATAACTTTTATTAATTATATATAGTGCTCAAACATATATATAGGACATGATGCCTTACTATCTTCTGCACACATTAGATACTGAAAAAAATCCTCATTGCCTTGGAAAGCTGTATGTTTCAACTAACAATGATTAACTTGTTAAAAAGCTCCAAAAGTCCTAATAATAATCTTAGCCTTAGTGCCAAATCTTGAAAGTTACTTTGTCTGAATCCTGAATATTTAGATCAAAGGTTTAAAATGTATTCTGATTTATCAGTAAGAATTAATGTGCTGCCATGGTCTCCAAGAAGTAAGTTATTTTTCAACTCTTAACAGGTTTCAACAATAAGGACATATTTACTACCTGTAAGTCCCTTGGTATATTATTATTTAGACATGTAGCAGAGCGCTAATAAGATCACTGGAGAAATAACTGACATATTACCATTACAGTTATGAAATGCAGACACCATTTGCAACCCACGTACAGGTAGAATATTGATCTATATTTACAACCCAAATGGCCAGGCACCATGGTGATATCCTTCTTAACACTGTGAAGTACCTTAATATAAGGGCAATATTAAAAAAATAACAGGTATCGATCCAATTCCAAATAGTCTTGGACTCTTCTATTAAGAGCATTATGACATCTCTGAAATTCTGTGAATATGACTGACAGCACTCATCTAGCAGTGACATTTTCTCTGGACTTGAGGAAATAATTATTAACTATGTATAGGGGAATTTGTTTGAGAGTTCATTGAACATTTCTATATCCTTAAACTAACCACTATGGATTATCCATGGATCTATTGAAATACTTCTAGAAAGCGTTTTTATTCCTAGGCTTCATTTCAAATTTCTTTCAAGGAGAGTGGTAAATGAGTTTAGATAATTGAGCGAGAAATCTACATGGTAGGGAAGGGGGGTTATTTTCAAAATTTCTCCCAGGAGGCCGGTAGTGAATCTAAGATCTCAACACATGATATATTTGCAATTATGTCAATAGAAACTTAAATGCCAGATGTGCCCAAATAATGCACAACATGGAGATGACACTATATCAAGGGAAACTAGTAACCGCAAAGCTGTCATGCTATCCATTTACAGTGATAACACGTTCCCAAGCAAATTTAAATGCAATGAGATTTTGGAATATCTAACATTCAACAAATATTGAAACCTCTGAACTTATGCCATTGCCCACCTCTTCTAGAGGACTGAGTTGATAGTACAGATTAGGCAACTCGGGTTGATAGAATAAGAGACTCGAGTAACAATGAAAATAACTTGCTGGGCCCACGGGGGAAATACAGGCACACCTGCACTTCTGCAAAGTATTTGCTTTTCGGGAGCCAGAAATTGCCTGTTGTGACAGGAAGCCTCACGTTGCTTGCTCAGCTTAATGGTTGAGCCTTCTGCCTTGGCATTGGAAATGTGGGACGCTGGGTCTGATGAGTTTGGGGATTTAACACAGTCCAAAAGAACAAAACTGTTTCAATTGGGTCAGGCAGCTTCTTGTATTCAAAATCTTGAAAATACTTAAATTGCAATAAAACTATTCCTGCTATCCTTTCATTTTTATTCTTTTATTTTTTTGTATTTATGATCTCTTAGTTCTGGAGGGGAGAAATTCAAAATCAAGGTGCCAGCAGGACTTGTTCCTTCTAAAGCTGTGAGGGAAAGAGCTGTTCCAAGACTCTGTCCTTGAATTAAAGATGATTGTCTTCACCCAGTGCCTCCTCATATACCATTCTACATGTATGTGTGGTGTCTAAGCCTTTCAAATTTCCCTTTTTGTCAAGGAATCTAGTTATTTTGGATTATAGCCCATGCTAATGGTACTGCATTAAACTTATCATCCCTGAAAGACATTATCTCCAAATAAGGTTATATTTTGAGGTACCAGGGGTTAGAATTTCAACATGTACATTTGGGAGGGAAAAATTTCAAGTCATAACATGCAAAGTCTGTGATTCCCAACTTATTCTCAAATGATTCAGTACAGTGTATCCATTTGTGGAAATAAGTATTCAAGTTATATTAAATACAGTGTAGTTTGGATTAATGGTTTACCTTCAAAGATGAAGCAGGATTTTTAACACAAATAGCAATACCTGAGGTAAATACTAGGTGTGATGATCAATTTTATGTGTTAGATTAGCTAGAAGTGGTACCCACTTATGTAATCAAACCATAAGCTACACATTGCTGTGAAGGTATTTTGTAGTTGTAGTTAACATTTATATTCAGTTGCTTTTACATAAAGGAAATTACACTAGATAGTGGGTGGGCATTACTTAATCTGTTGAAAGGCTTTAAAAGCAAAAACTGAGGTTATCTAGAATAAAATAAATTCTACCTCAAGACTGCACCATCACTTCTACTTGAGTTTCCAGTCTCACTGCCTGCCTCACTGATTTCAGGTTTTTCAACTCCCACAATTGTATGGGCTGATTTCTTAAAATAATATTTCTATAGGTAGGTAAGTATGTTCGTAAATAGATTTTCTATACATACTTCAGTCTACTATCCTATATATCCTATTTACTACTAATATATCATTAATACTATTAATATGAAAATGGAAACTCAAATGCCAGATGTACCCAAATAATCCACAACATGGAGTTGACAATGTATCAAGGGAAAGTGCCAACCACAAAGTTTTTGGACTATCCATTTACAGTAATAACACGTTCACAAGAAAACTTAAATTCTATGTGATTTGGAATCTTACATTAAACACATATTTAAACCTCTGAACTTCTGCAGTTGCCCTCTTCTAGAGGACTATATTATATATGTATACAATATGTTATTATATTATTAGTATATTAATAATACAATGTACTATATGTGTGTGTGTGTGTGTGTGTGTATAAATCTCACTACATAAAGAGAAAATGCCAAAACTTACTTGGCATACTGTATGGAAATATATCAAAGAGATTGGAAGCTTAAAATGGATTTATTATACAAAACCTCCAAACTCACCACATCATATATCTTCCTTCACAAATCTAAGAAATAAATTCATGAGATAAACCTCAGTATCATATGAGCGTCAGTATCAAATGACTGGGGACCCATCTCTTTGTATCTGTTTGGTTCTGTTTCTCTGGAGAACTCTGACTGATATAGATTTTAGTATAGAGAATTTTAGAGGAACATAACGGTAACAATTTGTTTTTGAATTGCTTCTGAAGTTTCTGGAATTGATCCTCCAAATTGATTTACTTTCAAAGCACTAATGATTTCATTTTCACTGGCAAAAGTGATATTGATAGGCAATGGCATGATGTGGCAAAAGAGATATGCAAAATATTACCTTTGGATACTAACTAGTCAAATATTCATAATAGATGAAATTCTCAGTAAATATTCATTTGATGCTTTAGGACATTTTTGTCAAAGTAATGAGGATAATGAGATTGGCTGGTTGCTCCTATGTTGGAGGAATTGAAGGGGAAAAGGATGAGCTCAGAGTTTCAAACTCCCAGCTAAATTTCTATATGAATTACATGAAAGTTTCTATGTTTTCCTTTAAAAAAAAATCATATTTCCTGTAGCCATGGGGCTGAGATTGCTGAAGACCAATATCAGTGACTCATCCTGTAAGTGGATGAATTACATAATGATTTAAATTCTCAATCTCTTGAAGTGTCTTCTGTTAAGGTAAGGATACTAACTGAGAATTATTTGGGTCCTGAAAATTGGATTGAGCACATATGGGCAGATCCAGATTAAGGGGGAGTCAATGAACCCTTAAATGTTTATGAGTCCTCAATGTCAGTAGTAGCAGATCTTCCCTTTCTGTCTAAGGAGTTTCATCAAACTTGCTTTAGGAACTAATAAAGCCTGCCCTGATGGAAGGTATTTTTTGTTTGTTTGTTTTTAGATTTTTTTGAAAAGTACCACAAATTCGCTTTAGAAAAACCATTAACACCTTTTACACCCTTTGTTTGCTTTTAATTGAACACAAGTCCCAATATACTCCAAAGTGCAAAATAAAAAAAAAATGTTCCATGAGAAAGTACCTATACTCCAAAAGCACATTTTTCTCTAGCTTACATGGACAAAATATAGAAACCATGTGTAGGAGTAGAAAATATTAAGGATGTGGATAATGGAATGGATAATATTAAGGATGGGAAAATGGTGAAAGGATCATAAAGTTGGATCAGGTCAAACTTATTGATGTGGACCCATTGAACAGAGCATATTCTATGTTGCAGTCTCAGGGCTTAAAATTCGTTAATAATTTTTTTGGTTGGCTGAAATATAGACCAAAAATACTCACACCAAATAAAGATAAAATGCCAAGACTTACTTGGTATACTATATGGGAAGGAATCTAAGAGATTGGAAGCTTAACATGAATTTCTTATGTAAAACCTGCTTACTCACTCCAAAGGGTCCACATAGCACATCTTCCATTGAACTGAAGTGGAGACCCTCCCTAAGCATGGGCAGCACTGCCCAAAGGATGGAATAAAAGTTGGAAGAGCAAGGAAGCAGATGCAGGTGCAAGCTCAGCTCTTCATGAATGGTTTCTTGATCGCTGCTTCAATCAGCTGAGGATATCAGACTCTGGCTTCTTCACTCTTCCGAAGTGGACTCTGCCAGTGATTCTCCAGGTAGTTTCCAGACGCCTTGGTCTGGGACTAGTGTAGCACTGTTGATCTTTCTTGTTCTGGGGCTTCTGCCTCTTGGATTGCACAGCTGCTGTTTCTTCCAGCTCTCCAGCTGCAGACAGCCATTGTGAACTATCTAGCTTCTGGTCATGTAAGCCAATCTAATAAATCCCCTTTTATTATCATACTTCCTGTTGATTCTGTTCCTGTAGAGAACCTTGACTAATACAGTCTCCAAAGCAACAATGTCCAGAGGTGGGGATTTGAGAAATTATTATAGATTATGAGGACTCTGACAAAATCAGTGGATTAATCCACTGAATGGATTAATGGGAGATGGTGAAAGTTGTAGGAGGTAGGACAAGATTAAAGGAATTTAATCTTTGGGGATATGGATTTGTTGACTATTTCTTGTTCCTAACCTTTGCCTCCCCTCAGCCTTTCCCCACCCTCTCTTTCTTTCTCTGCTTCCTGGTTATTATATGCTGAGACGTTTCTCTCTGCCACACTCTTCTGCCATGATGTTCTGTCTCAACTCAGGTCCAGAGCAATGGAGTCAGCTGAGCATGGACTGACACTTCTAAAACTCTGAGCCACAATAAATCTTTCCTCCTCTGAGATTTTTCCTCAGGTATTTTGATCATAGCAATGAAAATCTGACTAACACAGGAGGTGACATATACCTCACTGGGGTACGTTACTGTAGCTCATTTTATGGGTAATTTGGAAGTTGTAGTTGATTATGCCCCAGAATGAGGGAAGAAAATGCAACAGATATACCTTGATTTACAAGTTGTTATGCTATTTGTACTATATGATCTAGTAGATAAAATAGTTTTGGAAGTGTCTGTAGTAAAGATTCTTCTTGGAGACTTTGTCAGGTCACTATAGGTCAATCACAACATAAGCCCTTAGGATTAGGGGACAAAACCTTTCCATCAGTTGCAGATTGCTATTTTTCATACAGAATTAATGCTTCACTGTGGGCCAACAAATTATCATGCAAACTGATTCACCCATCATGAAGTGAGCATTGTCCCTCAAGTTCTAAATTTGGGCATACACAGAAGCACTATATAATTGAATGGAAGTAAAAAAATACAAAAGAAGGACCGAGCAAATCCTGAAGACACAGTGATTTATGGAGCAAAATGCTCCAAATGCCTAAAATTTCAACTCTTGCTACATTGCTGCTTCTCACCCAGCCCACTCTTACAGACTTATGAGGAGTATTCTGCGATTATTTAACTGATTAAGAGAAAACACAGGTTTGGTTTATAGGTGGTTCTGTAGGATATGCAAGAACTTCCTGAAAGTAAACACCTGCCAGAAGATAGCCCATATTTTAGACACTCCTGAAGCAAAATCCTTCCAGTAGGCAGAAGTCCAAATTGTATACTTCATTTAAAATTTTTCCTGGAAAAACATATTGCCAGAAGCATGAGTAACATCAACTAATGAGCTGTGCCAATGGCTTCCTAGGGGAAAGGATGGAAAGTTAGTGACAAGACTGTCTGAAAAATACATATCAGACTTTTCTGAATGAGCAAAAAACAATTAACATGAAGATATTTGTGTCACATATGAATACTATTGTGTGACCTCAATGGAGAAGAATTTTTGCTAAAAAGTAAGTGGTGGAATTACCAATTCTGAGGATAGTAGTCAGTTTTCTTTCTAAGATACTACATTATTATTATTATTAAATTGGCTCATACAGCCCTTCATGGGCTCAGCAACATGGATTTCACTCATCAAGGTTGACATGGTTATAGCAACTTTGGAGTATTCAGTCTTCCAGCAATGGTTTCCAACACTGATTCTCTGATATGGATCATTCACAAAATCTGCCAATAACAGTGCAATACTAAGTCTCTGATATGGACCATTCACAAGGAGACCTGGCTACCTAGTGGTATGTTTATTATGGTGAACTACTTTCATTCAGGAAAGGGGCAATACTTTGTCCATACTGTAGTAGATATTTACTGTAAAAATAGGTATGCCTTCCCTTTACACAATGCTTCAGCCCAAACTATCATCTCGTGACTTACAAAATGCCTTATACAAACTATGGTATTTCATATGGCATTACTAATGATTAAAGAATTCACTTCACTATAGTTAAAATATAGCATGAGTACTATGATCATAGAATTAATTGATACTGCTTTGTTTTACACCATCCTGAATCAATCAGTTTGACAGATCAGTGATCAGAGGAATGGCCGTTAGATAACTCAATTATTAGTATCATCTAGTGTTGCTTTTCTTGTGCCAGGCTAGCTCAGACTTGGGGTAAGTGGCACGGAATCAAGACTCAGACTCCGGGAGTTGGGTGGAAGCAGGTATGTGGCAAGCAGCCTGCAAACTCGTTTTTTGCAGAAGCTCACAAGACTTTTATAGTTCTCTTGACCAATCATCATTTGCTACGGTTACACCTTTGTCCTATCTGAATTGACATCCTTTTCTTAGGTCTCTCAAGCCCTGCCCTTTGGTTACCTTGATGACACTGATGTCAATTTGGGAAAGTTGTGTACTTTCCTAGATGGCCGGAGCGGAATGCTCCTTCCTGCAGGTTTTCCTGTCAGGCCTGTATGTGCGAAGGTTTTCCTTACACACTTGAGACATTCACTGCTGCCAGCCAAGAACGAGGATTTCTCCCAACAATCTAGGAGGCAATTACTTGCAGAGCTGAGGCAAGGATATCTAGGAAGAGGTATAGGCTATGAAACAATGTCCAAGATGTGGTGATATTTCTCCTATATCCAGGATTTGAGGAAACAAGGGTGGAAATGGGAGTGACAAAACTATTACCCCTAGTGCTCCACTGGCAAAATTCCTGCTCTCTGTCCAATTGATCTTATATTCTCATGGTATAGAGATCATAGTTTTAATGGTAAGAAAGTTTCTACCAGCAGAAACAATGACTCAATTGAATGTAGAAATTAAAGAATGCCACTTAACCACTTTGGTCTCCGTATGCCTCTGAATTAGTAGGCAAAGAAAGGAGTTATTGTGCCAGAAGGGGTGATTGATCCTAAGTACCATGGGGAAGTATGCTTTTACATGGTGGAGGTAAGAAAGAATATGTCTGGGAGGTAGGGGGTCCCTTATGGTTTCTCTTAGCACTATCATGCACTGTGATTACAGTCTATGGAAAACTACCACAACCCAATCCAGGCAGGACTACTAATGGCCCAGACTCTTCTTAAATGAAGCTTGGATCACTCCACAAACAACCATTAATAATGGAGAAGCTGACTGAAGGCAAAGGAAACATGGGATGGAATGTGGAAAAAACTAAATATAAATATGAACTATGTGACCAGTTGCACTTTTGATGACAGTAATAATTATGAGTATGTATCCATAATTTTGTTATGTATTTGTTTATATATACATATAATTTTATTTCCCTTACCCACTTAAGCTATAACATTAACAATATTTAAATTACTGGATGTATTAATTTGATAGGGCCATCATAACAGACTTCCTAAGTAGCAAAATACCAGGTGGCTTAAAGAAAATAATTTTTTTCTCACAGTTCTGGAGTCTAGAAGTCTGAAATCAAGGTATCCAAATTGTGTTCCTTCTGAGGGAAAAAAACTTGCTCCAGGCCTCACTTCTTAGATTTACCAGACACACAGAATCAAAGGGAGCTCATTACCACTAGATCTGCTCTACAAGAAATGATAAAAGAACTCCTTTAAGTTGAAACAAAGAGGCAATAGTAGCAATACAAAGCTGTATGAAAATATATGGCTTTCTAGTAATGATAAATACATGGGTAAATATAATATTCTGTACTAATGTGATTTTGGTGCACAGAATTTAAATGACAAAACAAAAAATCAATGTAAATGTGCATAAGATATATAAAGATATAATTTGTAACATCCATTACATAAATTGTTGGGGCTAGAGCCTTAAACAAGTAAAGATTTTGTACATGGTTCAACTTAAATTGTTACAAGTTTGAAATGGAATGTTATTACTAAAACGTGTTATATAATTGCAGTGATAACCACAAAGAAAATATCTATAGAATATACACAAAAGGAAATGACAAGACATTGAAAGCACATTACTACAAAGAAAAATCAATAGAACTCAAATGAAGGCAGTGAGAGAGGAAATAAGGAACAAAACAGTTACAAGACATACAGAAAATGATTAACAAAATGACAATAGTAAGTTTTTCCCTATCAGTAATTACTTTATATTTAAAAGGATCAAAGTTCCCCCAAAATATAAAATGGCCAAATGCATTTAAAAAGTAGGATCCAAGAATATGCTGTCTACAAGAGATTCACTTTAAATCTAAAGATCACATAGGCTGAAAATAAAATGATGGAGAAAGATATCCCATACAAATGCTAACCTAAAGGGAATAGTAGTGGCTGTACTAATATGAGACAAAATTGACATTAAACAAAAACTGTTATGAAGCAAAGACTGACATTTTATAATCATAAAGGGTTAATTCAGCAATAATACATAACAATTATAAATATGCATCAAAACATACAGTTCCTAAATATATGAATACTATAACATAAATAACTGTAACAAAAATAGTAGGGGATGTAAATCTCCCACTTTCAATAATGGATAAAACAGGCAGACAGAAAATCAATAAGGAAATAAAGAAATTGCACTATACTACAGGCCAATTAGGTTTAAAAGACATATGCAGAACACTCTACCCAACAACAGCCAAATATACAACTTAAGAATAACAAAATCATAAAGAAGAAAATTATAAAATTCCCAGTTACAGTGGAATTGAATAAAACATGCTTAACCAATGGATCGAAGAAGAATTCACAAGGACAATCAGAAAATACTCTGAGACAAAAATAAAAGCACATCGTATCAAAATTATAAGATGCAATACTTAAATCTATACTCGTGATTTTAAAATTGCAGTGCAGTGTCATTTATTGTAGTCATCTTTTATAAAATTTTTTTAGTTGTTGATGGATATTTGTTTACTTATTTATTTAGTTATTTATATGTGGCACTGAGTATCCAACCCACTGCCTCACACATGTGAGGCAAGCACTCTACCACTGAGCCACACCCCAGCCCATACTGTAGTCATCTTATTGTACAATAGAACTCTTATATTATTCTTCCTGAATGACAATTTGAATCCTTTGACCAATATCTTCTTAACTTGTAAGGCATATGTTAAATTCACTCCAATGTGCCATTTTACAATGTATGTGTGTATGTATATGTGTGTTTGAAAACATATTCTGCATGATAAAAATACAATGCTTATTTGTCCTTTAAAATGTTTAAAATTTTATGATCACCAGTGAAAACAGTGTTGATGAAAATTTAAAATTATAAATGTGTACATTAGAAAAACAATAAAGATCTCAAATCCAAAACCTAGCATATACCTCAAGAACGACAACAAGAAATAAATGTTAAACCCAAAGAAGGAAGGGTATAATAAAGGTCAAAGCAGAAGTAAAATAAATAGAGAATATAAAAAAACAAACAATGCAATTCCCATAAAAATTTCAATGACATTTTTCACAGAACTATAAAAAGGAATTCTGAAGTTCATTTGGAAAAATAAGAGACTCAGAATAGACAAAGCAAACCTTAGTGGAAAAGTAAAGCAGGAGGCATCACAATACCAGACCTCAAATTACACTACAGAGCTATAGTAACAAAAACAGCATAGTACTGGCACCAAAACAGGCATGAAAACCAATGGTAGAAGACACAGAGACAAACCCACATAAATACATTTATCTCATACTAGACTAAGGAGCCAAAAACACAAACACATGTTGGAGAAAAGATAGCCTCTTTAATAAATGGTGCTGGGAAGACTGGAAATCCATATACAGTAGAATGAAATTTAACCCCTCTCACCATGCACAAAACTCAAAGTGAGTCGAAGACCTAAGATTGAGACCAGAACCCCTGCAACAGCTAGAAGAAAATGTAGGCCCAATACTCTACCATGTCAGCACAGAAATTGACTTCTTTAACAAGACTCCTAAAGAGCAAAACTCAATAAGTCAAATGACATCAAATTTAAAAAGCTTCTGCACAGCAATAATGAAGAACTTGACGAGAGAACCTACAGAATGGGAGAAGATTTTTGTCACTTGCTCCTCAGATAGGCCATTATTATCCAGAATATAAAATAAACTAAAAAATCCTAATCCTAAAAAAACCAAATACCCCAATCAATAAATAGGCAAAGAACTAAACATACATTTCTCAAAAGAAGAAATACAAATGGTCAACAAATGAAAAAATGTTCAAATGTACAAAATTTCTAGCAATCAGAGGAATACAAATCAAGACTACATTTGGATTTTATCTTACTCCAGTCAGAATGACAACTATCAAAAATACAAATAATAATAAATTTTGACAAAAATGTGGGTAAAAAAGTACACTCATTTGTTGTTGGTGGGACTGCAAATTGGTTCAACCACTCTGGATAGCAGCATGGTGATTCCTCAAAAAAACTAAGAGTGAAACCATCTTATGACTCAGCTATCCCACACCTCAGTATATATCCAAAAGATTTAAAATCATCATACTACAGTGATACAGCCATATCAATGTTTTCAACAGCTTAATTTACAATAGCCATGCTATGCAGCCAATCTAGGTGCTCTTCAACAGATGAATAGATAAAGAAATTGTGGTGTATATATATATATATACCACATATATATATGGTGTATAAATATACATAATGGAGAATTAGTCATTAACAAGAATGGAATTATGGGGATGATTATGCTAAGTGAATTAAGCCAGTTCCAAAATGTCAAAGGTCAAATGTTCTCTCTGATATGTGGAAGTGAATCCAAAATAAGAGGGGATGAAAAAAAGAAAGAGAAAAGAAAAAATGGGGAAAGGGATTTTCATCAAAATAGAGGAAAGATGAGTAGAATAAATGAAGGGGTTTGAGGAGGAGTAAGAAAGGAGGGAAAAGGAAAGAATAGCAGAATGACCAAATTTTCATATGTACATGCGTGGATAAGCCACAGTGGATCCTGGCACCAGGTGTACACACAGGACACTAATTTTAAAAAATGTAAGTTGTAAATGGACTGAAGAGGGATTCGTGGAACGGAGGGGAGTGTGTGGGGGCAGAAGTGCTGGGGACTGAATTGGAGTGGATTGTGTACTATGCTTTTATGATTATGTCAGTGTGTATCTTGGTGTTGTATATAACTAGAAAGAATAAAAAATAAATACATTTCAGTATATATTTAAAAACAAGAGAAAAAAATCAGTGAAACTAAGACTTGGGTTGAGACTTAGAACTGAGCAACCTGGATTGCAAGTGAGATGCTGGTGGCCATGGGTCTCCACTGACAGCCCCTCAGCTATAAAGAAGCCAGAGCTGAAAGTCCTCTACTGGTCACACCACTCCAAGTCAGCAGGAGAGACTATGGCTACAAAGACAGAGTTAGAAGAGACTCTTCTCTGCAGTGACTACATGCTCTTGAAGACCATTGGGTAACTAAGCATTTTCTGTTATTAGACTAGTTATATATTAGACAAATGTCACTTTTTATAAATTATAAAGTTAAAATCTACAGATTTATTTTCAGATATCACATTGTAAGCAAAAGTACACCATTTTTATTTATTTTATTTCTTATTTTTTGGTCTTTTAAATCATTTCTTCTTAGTTATGACACAGCATCAGGATCTACCTTGATATAATCATGAAAGTACGGAACTCAACTCACTCCAATTCAGTCCCCAGCATTCCATACCCCTTCCCCCAGTCTCCTCACTCCATGATCCCTCTCCAATCAATTTAAGGTTTCCTTTTTTTTTTCTTAATGGCACCCAATTCCAGGACCCATCATACCACATCCATGTATGCCTGTATATTTTGCACTTCATTTCCAGTCTTTTCCCAAAGTGAAATCTGACTCATGTTTCACACAGTTTTTAAATACTCCCTCCCTTTCAAATTTTGGAATATTTTCAGGAGGCTTGATCTTAGTTCTTTTTTAATATTTAATGCAACTCTCCATTGAAGCCATCTGATTATGACCTCTACTTCATTGGGATTATTTTGGTTACTAAATTAAATTCCTTATGTCAATTGATATGTTCAGTTTTCCCATTACTTAATTGCTCAGAATATGTTCTGTGTTTGTAGAAATTTTTCTATTTCTTCCAGGTTATCCAAATTATTAGCATGCAACTTCTCATAGTATTCTCTTATGATTCTTTTCTTACTTATGTGGCATTAATTATAATGCTCCATATTTAATTTATAATTTTAGATATTTGAGTATTCTCTATTTTTCTTACTTATTCTAAAGTTTTATTTTATTGACTTTTCAAGAAACTAAGTTTTAATTTCTTTTTTCCTTTTTTTTTGGGGGGTGGGGGATGTTTTTCTAAACTTTAACTCCAGAATACTTTCTGATCACCAACATACAAATACTTTAACTGAACCATCAAATAAAATATTTATCTTTTTGTAAGCCATAATAAAAACTGTTTAAATACCACTACATAATGCAGTTGATGAACTTAGTAATCATCTCTCAAAGTTAAAAGATTTAAGTGTTGTAAGGGATTTTATAATATAATGATGGGTTAATATTTTCATTGAATACATGAAACTATTTCAAATAGATTTATGAGAAAATAAACATCAATCAAGAAGAACATGCTTTAACCATAACCTTAATAGTATAAGTGTCAATTTCATAAATATGAAAAATGAAAAGAGATATTCTTGTCTATTAATGCAATCTAGTCAAAACCAAAAGCTGAATATGTTCCCTACTGTTAAAATGTCCAAATGACCCAATATATTTAATGGATTCAATACAATTCACACCAAAATGTCAATGACATTCTTCACACAACTAGATAACTTCATAAGAAACCACAAAAGACCTAGAATAGCCAATTCAATCCTAAGAAAAAGAACAAGGCTGGAAACATCACTTCAAAGTATATTTCATAACTGTAGTAATGAAAATATCATGGTGCCAGCATGGATATATAAACCAATGTGAAATCATTGGAAATTCAGATATTAATCAACATATTTACAGCCAACTGATTTTTTACAAAGGGGCCATGAATATACATTGTAGAAAGGAGGGTTTCTTCAGTACATTGTGCTGAGAAATCTTGTTATACATATGCAGAAGAATGCAACTATCCTAACTATATAAAAAGTCAACTCAAAACAGATCATATATATATATATATATATATATATATATATATATCTCAGATATATATCAGATATATATAAAATTTATAAAATTGCTATAATGTATATATTTTATATATATATATATATATATAAACTATAAAATTTCTAGAAGAAAAAGACAGATGAGACACATCAAGATGTGTTATAGGACAAATATTTTTAGATGTGATGCCAAAATCACAGGAAACAAAAACAAAACTAGGCAAAGGAAATTATATTAAACTAAGATGCTTCTGCCCAGCAAAGGAAACAATCAACAGAGTTAAGAGGTTAAAAATGAGCAAGGAACTTAAGTAGATATTTTTCAAAAGTAAGATATACATATGGCCAACAACCATATGGAAAAATGCTTAAAAGCACTAAACTTCAGAGAAATTCAAATCAAACTCACAATGAAATGTCACCTCACATCCATTAGGATGGTTGCTATAAAAAAGAAAAAAATTTAAAAAAGTTTAGTAAAGACTTGGAGAAACTGGAGTCCTTGAACTCTAATGAAGATTAAAATGGTGTAGCTACCATGGAAACTTGTATGGAGATGCCTCAAAAATTCAAAGTAGAACTACCATAGGACCCAGTAATCTAACTTCAGAATACACAGCCAAAATCATTGAAAAGAGCGTCTTAAAGTGATATGTGCCTGTTCATGTTTATAGCAGCACTATTCACAATAGCCAAGAGTTGGAAATAATCTAAACATCTATTGATAGATGAACAGATAAACAAAATATATGTACATATGGTGGAGCATTATTTATCCTTAAAGAGGAAGCATGTGCTGTCACAAGACACAACATAGATAAACCTTAAGAACATTATTTGAAGTGAAATATGCCAGTTACAAAAGGACAAATATTGTATGATTCTACTTATGTGATGTGTCTAAAGTAATCAAAATCATAAAACAGAAAGTAGAATAGAGGCTTCTAGGTCCTCTTTAAGGGGAAAAGGGGAAGCATTTGATATGTAAAAAGTTGAAGATTTGCAAGATGAAAGTATTGTTGAGCTGTGTTCCACAACAATATGAATATGTTTATCATTACTGAATTATACACTTAAAATTAGTTAAGATGGCAAATTGTATAGAGCAATGGAACAGATTAGAGAGCCTAGTAGTAAACCAACACATCTACAATCAATGGATTTTGAACAAAGTTGCTAAAAAATGCACTGGAGAAAAGACAGTTTTTCCAATATGTGGTGCTGGGAAAATCAAATATCTGCATGCAGAAGAATGAAACTGAAACATGTCTCTCTCGAGTTACAAAAATCAATTCAAAATGGATCAAAGGCTTAAGTGTAAGAATTAAAGCTATAAAACTAAAATTTAAAACAGCAGAAGACATTCTTGCTCATTCAGAACAATGGAATGAGCAATAATATTTTGAAAAAGACCCCAAAATTACAGAAAACAAAAGTATAAATAGATAAATGGGATTACATCAAACTGAAAACGCTGCACTGCAAAAGGAATAACAATATATTCATCTGACCAGAAATTGATATTCACAATATAGAATGAACTAAAACAACTCAATATTAAAACATGAGTAACCAACCCAATTTTTAAAATGGGCAATTGGCTTAAATAAACTTTTTTAGAAGAAGGTGTACAAATAGCCAGCATGTATATAAAATAGTGCTCAACACTACTAATCTCGGAAAAGTCAAATTATGATAAAATTTCTCACCCCACAAATAATGGCTATAATCAGAAAGACAAAAGATAAGTACTGCAGAGAATGTGTACAAAAGGAAACACTTGCACGTAGTTGGTGGGTATGTAAGTTACTATAGCCATTATGGAAGACAGTATGGAGGTTCCTTAAAAAATTAAAAATAGATTTACCACATGCTCCAGCTATCCAATTACTGAGTATCTATGCAAAAGAAATCAAATTAATATGTTGGAGAGACATTTATACTCCCTGTTCATTTCAGCACTGTTCACAGTAGCCAAGAAATGGAAGTAACTGAAATGCCTATTAGCTGATAAATGAATAAAGAACATGTGGAACATATATACATGGAATATTATTCATCCATAAAAAGAATAAATCCCTGTCATTTGTGACAATGTGGATGGAACTTGAGATCTTTTTTATTTGTTCATTTTAGTTATGCATGACAGTAGAATCTATTTTGATATATTTATAACAGCATGGAATATATCTTATTCTAACTAGGATCCCAGTTTTTTGGATTTAAATGATGTTGAGATTCACTGCAGTGTGTTTATATATTTATGTAGGAAACTTACATCAGATTCATTCCAAAGTCTTTCCTATTTGTATCTCCCCTCCCTTCCCTTCATTCCCCTTTATCTAATCTACTGAACTTTGATTCTTCCCTTCCCCACCCTATTGTGTGTTAGCATCCACATATCAGAAAGAATATTCCACCTTTGTTTGGGGAGGATTGGCTTATTTCACTTAGCATGATAGTCTCCAGATCCATTCATTTGCTGGTGAGTGTCATAAAGTCATTCTTCTTTATGGCTGAGTAATATTACATTGTATATACATATATATGTGCCATAATTTCTATATCCATTCATCTGTTAATGGGCATCTAATTTGATTCCACAGCTTGGCTATTGTGAATTGAGCTGCTATAAACATTGATGTGGCTGCATCACTGTAGTATGCTGATTTTAAGACCTTTGAGTATAGACTGAGGAGTGGGATAACTGAGTCAAATGGTTCCATTTCAAGTTTTCTGAGGAATCTCCATACTGCTTTCCAGAGTGGCTGCACCAATTCGAAGTCCCACCAGCAATGTATGATTGTACCTTTTTCCCCACATCCTTGTCAACACTTGTTTTTTCTTATATTATTGATAATTGCCATTCTGGTTGGAGTGAGGTGAAATCTCAGTGTTAAGTGAAGTAAACATGGCACAGAAAGAAAGGTACCCATGATCTCACTCATATATGGAACAAAAACAATTTGTTTCTATATAAATTGAGAATAGAATGGTGGTTAGCAAAGGACTGGGAAAGTACCAGGAAGGAGGGATGAGAAAAGAGTGATCAACATGTACTAAATTACAGTTATATAAGGTTAAGAATTCTGGTGTGCTACTGCACAGCAGGGTGACTATAGATAACACTAACATGCTGTAAATTTCAAAAAGCTGTAAAAAAGGACTTTGTAGCTTTTCACCATAAAGAAATGATAAATATTTGGGGAGATAGATGTGTTTAACCTGATTTAAACATTACAAAATATACACATGTATCAAAATATCATGCAACCCCATTAATATGTATGATGTTTATTTTTTATGCACCAGTTAAAATAAATTTAATTTTTAAAAAGGTGGTAAATTTTGTTGTTTCTTAAAATTTTTAAGATACTAAATTTTACGGTATGTTTCTGTTTATTACAATCTTTAAGGAAAAAGAAAAGTGAATAAAAATTTAGAAAAGACAGCATTAACAGCTTCTGCCTGAGTTTCCTGGCTATTGACCTGTTTTCTGATAGATAGATAGATAGATAGATAGATAGATAGATAGATAGATAAATAGATAGATGATAGAGAGATGATAGATGGACATACAGTTATCCAGAAAATTCAGAAACTCATATTTAGTATCATTTTCTCTATATATACATATTAGAATAGATACTAAAGACATATTTGCTCAGTATTTTATAATTGTATTTTGCTGTATATAATATACAGCTGTATATTTTATAACTATTTGTTGATAATATTTTCATGTTCCATTACGGTTATTTTATACACTAAATAAATAGATATACACAGATCAATATATATATTGATATCAGATATTTTATATCAATGTATATATAGTTTGTGTGTGTGTGTGCATGTGTGTGTGTGTTTGTGTTTTCTATTGGCTCTAGAGAACTCTGATTGATACAGGGAAAACAGAAACTCACATTCACTGATACTGCAATCTATTGAAGTTTAGCTGAGTAAACTATTTATTGAGGGGTGTCTAAAGTATATGAAATAAATCCATTCATTTTTAGGTACAGATTTTGTGAAATCTAACTGGATTAAAAATATGAGAGCTATTCACCTTTAATGTACCAGTAAAAAACAATCCTTCTTTCTCCCTTTTTTAAATTCTACCCTAGCAATAACTATTTCTTTTTCAAATTTTTTCTTCATGGATATTCCATCTTTCTATACTGAAGAGCACTATAAGAAAACACCTTATCAAACTCATCACTCTGTTTATGATAAGAGTAATAAACAGCATATTATCAAAACCCTCTGGAGAAGTAACATCTTGATTTTAGTACACAGAATTTTTGTTTCTTGAGCTATTGGTTTTATTTCTTTCCACTGTGTATTTGATCAGGTTTTATTATGGAGTATTAGAGGTAAATTGGTACTCCCTCCAATAATAAGTACATAGAATCCTCTGTGGTATGCATTTTTATTAGCTGTATTCCTGCCTCCATTTTATTTCAACACTCTTCTTTTACCTGTGCATTTATTATATTCTATTATATTCTCTTTTATATGTATGTATATGTGTGTTTGTATCAGCATCTGTATATTTTTTATAGACCAACATATACCTTTTCTGGAAAGTGATAAGAATATAAATAAATAATTATAAAAGTAAAATAAAAATGACTCTAGATATTATCTAGTTCAATATGGTTTCCATATGGAAACTGAGTCTAAATTTGGAATTATGACTTTTTAGATCATATAATCAATTCATGAAGGAATTCATACAGGAAAGCTGATCTTGTGGCTTCCAGTCATATATCAAAAAGTTAAATGACTGTACAAGTTGTTGTGTGTCTGAATGTTACAAAGAGGTAATAGCCACAGTAGGTAGTACATCCCTGAAAAAAAAATGTGAGGTCATTATGGGCCTTTTAGTGGATAAAGGGTTTGAATTATGCCTTAAAATAGAGCTTAGATGCCTATGGAAGGAAATATAAAGGAAACCATGGAATTAAAATTGTGGAGCTGTATGAATAAATATAACATAGTCCAGAAAAGATGAAGAAATAGGCCACTTATTTTGATATTTTGGTATTGGTATTTGTCAGGGACCAAGAAGAAGTTCTCATTCTGAGGACGTTCTGACCTTTATGATAAGCAGCAGCCCAGGGAGCATTTTGCGGTTGCCTCCCCTGCACAAACACCCTGCAGCTGAAGGCTGACGGATTCCCGGAGCGCGCCCCCTCCCCACTCCTGGCTGATAGTTCTGCCTATGGCCCACCGGCGTGAACTTGCACCTTATCAGGAGCCCAAAAGAAAAACACAGCCAACCAGCCTGTGTCTCATCATACCCCTCATTCCCTCAGCATAAATACCCTTGAGAACAATAAAAATTTGCAGCTTGATCAGAATTCCTGTCTTGCTGTCACTCCCTGTGTCTCTTGTCCCTTCATTCCTTCTCTCTTAGGTTTGCCGTCCTGCGTTGATGTCCCGCGGGTCGGGACAGTATTGAGGTTTTTTGTTTTGCTTTGTTCTTTGTCTTTTGGGTGTTTTTTGTTGTTGTTGTTGTTTGGGTGTTTTTTGTTGTTGTTGATTTTGTTCTTGTTGTTTGGTACTGGGCATTGAACCCATAATCCCAGAGTTGCTTAACCACTGAGCAAAATCCCTGGCCTTTTTTTTTTTTTTAAGGATTTTATTTTGAGACAGAGTCTTGTTATGTTGCTCAGGGCCTTGCTTTGAACTCACAATCCTCCTGCCTCCACCTCCTGAGCCACTGGGATTACAGGCATGTGACACAGCACTTCAGCTACGTTGAGGTTTTACATTCAGCAGTCATAAAAATAAATAGTATAAATTTAGATTGTAGAAAGTCTTGAATGCAAATATAACAATCAGAGTTAGATCAAAAGAAGCTTGATATAAGTTTACCTCTTCTCTAGGCATGCTAGATATAGAAGACTGAGGTCAGAAGATGGAAAGTGGGAGAAATAAATAATTAAGTGTAAGCAAACCCCAGGGTAGAATCAAGCCCCTCCTATGCAATTGAGGAGTGAAGAAAATAGTCCTGTAATTTTAGGAAACCAATCCTTGAGAATATTGGCAAAACTCCAAGCATTATTCAAACTTCACTGGTGTTCTGATATTCTAGGATTCAGGATGCAACAGAAAGGGAGTGGATCATCATTATATATCTGGTTTTCTGAAGGTAGATGGGTACCTCAGAGACATCTTTGTTCCTCATCCTTCACTATGGAATCACATGGGATGAATAAAGAATGTCTTCCTGATTTAAATATTTATCAAACATATACATTTCTTTACATTCCAAGTGGTACTATCATAGTCAGACCACAATCTCTCCCTAGAATTATTGCAACAGTCACCTCATTGAACTTCTTGTTTCTAAATTTTGTCCCCACCTCTGCATTCAATCCCAGCTTATCACAGATGGTAGCTCATAAAAACCAAATGTAGTCCTTTCACTCTTCTAATATATTTTAGTGGTTCTCCATTACGTACTACAATGATTTTCAAACTGGCATATTGAACCATTAATGGTTAGTGAATTCAATTTATTTGGTCATTGCCATCGGTTTAAAAAGTAGAACAGAATATTTCAGGAGAGTCATGCATACAAGGGGTAGATAACTTTTATGGAATATTTATCTCAGTTATATAAATTCATGTACACGCATATACACATATATACTTAAGCTTATAGAGATATACGTGTATATGTGTGTGTGTATGTGTGTGTGCGTGTGTACTAAGTTACAATGTAATCTATTTCCTATTGTGAATCAACATTCAAATAGTTTAAATGCCATTGCCACACTGGGAAAAGATAAAACTCTTTAGGATGGTACAAAGTTCATTATTACATCCACTGATTCTCAAATATGAACCCTGATTCAAAATCACTTGGTGGGTTTCTGGAAGCACAAATTGGTAGTTCCACCATCAAAGGATGTCAGCTAGTTGGCCTTTAATTATTCATCTCTATGTGATCATTTACTGAGGGAGGGTGAATGGGTGAGAACCAAGTTCACGTGCTACTGCTGCTGATCTGAGAACCATACATTGCCAACCATTCCTCAAAGTCTTTCTGCAACCCTCCTTGGCTAGGAGAGCAAGGTTGTGTTGGTTTCAGAAGTCCAGTCACGTACATGTTAGGCCTCTCACTGAAATTATGTTTGCAGTCCCTCACAATTCCTGTAGTTCAGTCTTCACCAAATTTTCTTGAAGTAAAATCACAGATTTGTGCATGTTAAAGTACAAATTACCAGGACATTCTTCTGATGCAATAAGTCTAGGGTTTGGCCCAGGAATCTGTATTTTTAGGAATTACTTTGCTTCTTTTCCACTGACACGTTTTAGAAACACACAGAAAATTTTGGTTTATTTGCAGAGCAAAGTAGTTTCCCTAACGTAGGCAGTGAATATTTAAGTTATGAAGAAAAAATTCACTGATTTCTTCCTCTTCGTTTGCAGCACAGGTTCTTAACCACTTGTCTTTTCACTCTTTCCTTTGTTAGATGGGTGAAGCCTATGGATTCCTTCAGAGAATATATTTTAAAGTACATAAACCAAAACGCAAGGGATTACAAAGAAAATAAATAAAAAGTAAATGTATTGAAATGTAGTTATTAAAATACTTTATAGAACAAGCATGTATTATGGTAATATATGTACTTCATTATAAACACATACAATAAAAATATCTAGCAATGGATTTGATAACTACCACAATTTAAAAGGAATGATTAACATAATGATTTTGGTAACATTAATGATAACTGGAATGTTATATAATAATAGTTTTTTTTTTTTTTATTTTGATAACCAAGTGAAGTTCTGATAATACCACCTTGGATCATTGCAAATGTTCAGTAACTCAAGGAAATGCTGAATTTCAATGAGAGGTTAGTGAAAATGAGCATGTATCTTTAATCCATCCAATTTCAAGGACATTCTGACACTAACTTGAGAAACATTGTTTTAGAGCTTCTTCCTGAAAGCTTTCATGCACATCACCATTAGAAGTTAGGGCTACAGGAAGTTAATGGGACTTGGAAGAGATACTTGATAAATTTGTACATATCCATTTATGGAGGAGTAAGCAAACTTATACACATTACAAATGTCAAATGAATCATTAGTTCATATTTGTGGGTTCCTACTAGGTCTTTTTGGATTGTATCTGGGGCCCAATTAGCTGGAGAAGAAAAAGTCTTGATTAAAATCATGAGGCAATGATATCACTGTTTTCTTCAGTCAGTTAGCTTTGCATGAATTTCTCTTAAGAGTGTTTGCAAACTTTATCCCCACAATTTCATCTTGCTTATCTTGTCCCAGCTATTTTTTTTTCATAATCTGAACTGTAAATCTGTTTATGTGATAAAGTAGCTTAGATTGGGAGTGTCCCTTAAGATTCTTCCTTACCTTCGAGGGCAAATAATTCTAACTGAATGGTCAGGTGTCATTGAACATAACTCAGATGATCATGTGACCCAACTTGGTCTGCAAAAAGGAAATTTCCAAGGTCGTTAAGATGGCAATTAGAGGGACTGGGGATGTAGCTTAGTTGGTAGAACGCTTGCCTAGCATGGAAAAGGCCCTGGGTTTAATTCCTAGCACCACCACCAAAAAAAAAGATGGTAATTAGATTGCTCTCTCTTTCTTTCTCTCTCTCTCTCTCTCTCTCTCTCTCTCTCTCTCTCTCTCTCTCTCTCTCTCATTCATGGGGCAACAGTATTCATTTTAGCCAGAAATAAATTATAAGAAACAAACATTTAAGTAAATTCTCTAATATCTCCCATATTATAATTTTTTAAAAATATATGTGCCAACAAACAGAGAACTATAATTATCAGTGACTACCTTTTCTGCCATTCTTACCCATAACATTACTCTTACACAGGGGGCTTGTTTGAATGAGATAAAAATTGAAATGTCACCTTCTTAAGATTCTTTATCATAAGTAAAGCTTTGTATATCATATGGCATCATTTATGCAGAGAAATCTTCCCTTATAGGACAAAAAACATGTTTATTTTTATATGCCCCCAAATATAAGTGGATTGCTATAGCAAGGACATTTTGATAGGGACTATGCTTGACTTAGACCAAGGAATGCTTTTTTTAAACTATCAAAATAGAATGTGCACTGTCTTTTCTTCTAACAGCCTTGCTGGGCAGTAATCTGACTGGAAACTGTCAACAAATGTTCTGTAACATTCTACATAACTCAGTTACCATGGCAACTGGCTCTCTATTGACAAGACAGAAAGAGAAACATATGGTTGGGTAACAGTCTTACTTCAAGAAGCCTAAAACCTATTTACAGGGTCATCATCCTTTCAGAGATATGTAAGATACTCCAAACCAAAGGTAGCATTAATCAAATATTTCAATGAACTATTGAAAATGTTGCTTTTTTCTCATAAGAAAAAAAAAAGAACAAAATGTTGGTCTGCAATATGTATATATATTTTTATATATATATATATATAATATAATATATATATATTTATTTATTTTTATGTGGTGCTGAGTATCAAACCCAGTGCCTCATGCATGCTAGGCAAGCATTCAACCACTGAGTTACAACCCCAGTCCCCTGCAACATATATTTAAAGTTTCATTTATTTTCAAAAATCAACATAAGGCAAATAAAGTCCATTTATAATCAAAAGTATTGTGCTTTACCTAGTTTATTCTTATTTTCTATTAAAAATATTCAGATGAAATTGATGAAAAGCCTATGTGTATAATAAGGTACAAGAATCCTTGGTCTAATATTGTGCCCTTGTCTTTCAGTTGCTTATGAGAATTTAAACTAGGTAAGTGCGTAAACAAATAATCATTGAACAGTGAAAAATGCAAAAAATATAGCTGAGATAATTAAGTCATAAATGGCATTATAGGAGCATAGAAAGAGAGCTAGGAATTAGATTAACTTTTCTCTAGGATTACACTGATCTTTGTCTATTCCTCCAAAATTGTATTATAGTGCCTTGCCTTACCATAGTTTTTTTTTTTAATTATTTTATTTTATTTATTTATTTTCTTGTGGTGCCAAGGATCAAACCTAGTGTCTCACATGAGCTAGGCAAGCGCTCCACCACTGAGCAACAATCCCATCTCCACCATGGTGTTTTTAATACATTCGTACTTCTTAGCGACCATTTCATTGAACTTTTTATCATATAAACTTATCCATTAGACTATAATGAAATTACGTGCTAGTTATATGTACCAAGAATCTAGCACTGTTCCTAAAACATCACAGATCTTCAATAAAAATTTGTTAAATGTTTGGGTGATGTCAAAAGTTAGATTTTTACCTGGGTTTTGAAGAATCAATACCTTTTCTACTTGTAGAAATAGGGTACAGATTTCTCAAAGTTTTCTATTTCAATTATTCTAATTTTTCAAAATATGAATGGATAAATTTACAATTTGCTACTCAGTTTCATTTTATCTTGTCAAAAAATTCAGTTGCTTTGGATATGCAAAGTGCAGTGAAAATGGCTCACTTAATTAATAGCCCAGAGACTTTTTCATCAGCACCCCAGAGAAAACTTATTTTTAATATATCTAATAACAAACTATATCTTTAGATTCATATATAGAGAAATATAATAATAAGAATTGTACTAGTTGATATGAAAATCTGAAGTGAAATTCAAGTATTTTAATTTCCTGACTAATTAATAAGACCATAATAGTTTTTATTACCTAAAATACAAACTTTCTTAGAAAGAGTTTCCTCCTTTTTGAGTCTTAAAGAAATTCTTTTACAAAATGGGAATTTTGGACTCGTGATCACTAATGTCCTATGTAACTCTTGTGGAATGAATTAGTTTCAATTTAAGTTTAAAAGTTGTGCAGGAATGAAAAATATGAAATTGATAATTTATGTGTTGTCATTAAAGTTTACTATTTAATACATCATTTTGTTTAAAGCAAGATGCCTGGATTATGTTAGGGTACTGATGTAAATATCCATGAGAGACACGGCTCTGAGTTCAAGAAAAGGTTTATTGAGAGAGAGAGTCTGCCAGGTTGCCCCTCCGCAAGGAGCAGCAACCTGCAGGAAAAACTTCTAAACTAAATAGTCATGTAAAATGGAGTAGTTAGAAAATAACCAGTCTGATCCTGTGACTGTTACTTTACGTCTTTGCTGTGCTTTTGGTAGTTAGGGACTCTTCCAAGGTGGACCTACTGGGTGTGAAGGTGCTGATTTTCAAAAGGGAGTCCCTTTGGCCTAAAGACCTAACAGATTAGATCTACACTCCATTTTAACATTGTGATATCTATGAGTAAGACTTTTATTTAAGCAAAAATATAAGCAAGGTTTTATGAAAACAAAGATTACTTAGACTAAGACTAGTACTGTCTAGTAGAACATCATCCTTTAAACATACATATACATTCTTACACTTACATACATATGTGAGCTTCTTTGACTTATAAACTCTTATATATGTTTTCAGGTCTAACTCAAATAGTACTTTTGTGTAGTTGTCCTGTCCAATAGTACTTTGTGACAATAGAAATGTTTTGAATCAGTACTGTAAAATACGGTAGCCAATAACCACTGTGCCTTTTGAATAGTAGAAATGTTTCTAGCACAAATAAAGGTTGAATTTTATTTTAAAATTAAGTTTTAAAGTAAATAGCCTCATGTGACAAGTGGATGATACTGTGTTAAACAGCTGTAATTTAGACTTTTTAACAGAAGAAATATTTTAATGATGTTAAACATCTCCCTTTGCAAGTAAAATGTTAATTATAAGCTGGTCTTAACTATCAAGAACAAATAAATTATTGCGGTGTAAACCTATTGACAATTTAAAGAAATTTTTTTCTATTTGTTCTAATTAGTTGTACATGACAGTAGAATGCATTTATACATTTTGATAGCTCATACATAAATAGAGTGTAATCTCTCATTTTTCTGATTATATATACTGCAGGATTATATGTCATGCATTCATACATGAACAATTATTTTATTGTCTTAAAATTATTCAAAATTGACAGTTTTTATTGGTTAATATTGATTTTTCTCTAATTCAATTACAATTCCTTAACCTAGTATTTTACTCAACTGTTTCAAATACATTTTTATATCACAAATTTCATATGATATTCACTACAATTTAAGAATATGGGAAAGCAAGACATTTTCTCGATTCTACTGATGAGGAAATTTTGAGGATCAAGAAGAGTTTTGAAGGACAGTGAAGTTCCACATCACAAAACCAGACCCTCTATTTTTAAAACCACAGCACTTTTTTTTTCTATTGCAACCTGATTGTAAGGTAGTGAGTATGATGGTAAAGCTCCACTTGAAATTCATGAGGACAGTTTTTTCTGATTGAATTCCCTTCAAAGATATCTAGATGTCAGGTAGCTGCTTGGCACACTAATTCACTAATAAACAATTACAAAATTGAGTTCCTCAAAAAAAGGAAAAAGCAAGAATCAGAGCAAAAGTCAGGGAGCAAGAAAGTGATTTAAAATCATTCTAGCAGATTTATTTTCCTAATCTTCGAATGAGATTACTACAGGAAGCTTTTCCATTTTGCCAATGAGATTTTATAAACTTTTAGACAGGATTTAACAGTAAGTACTATTGTCTGTTACATCCATTCATTGGAAAGGGTATGGAGGGTATAAAAGTAGTTCAGCATTGAGAGTGTCAGCAGTATGTATTTTATCATTTAAATTACATGCAGATAAAACACTACAGAAATATATTTTTTTTCTATTTATCTTCTATTCATGGAAGAATATTTGAAGGTGATGTCAGTTCCTCCCTTTTAATGAAAGAATAGCATATGAAAAGAATGACCATGTCAGAGAAATGGAGTTCCTAGATTTACTGATGGGCAATTCTGGAAGGAAAAGTGGACACATTTCTAGAAAACTCTGGAAGCAAAATTTCCAAGATAGTTTATGTTATTGGGACCCCAAAATATGTTTTAGAAGCATGCCAATTAAGGAAATATTTATAAAAAATGACTGGATAAGAAATAATATATAATTACAAACAAGATGTGAAAAATAATACTGCCTAAGCCACTGACATTTATAATTACCATTTACTCACTTCTATATGAAATCCTGGGAAATTACCACAAACATGAGTCTGCCCATTTAATGTCATTTTTACCAATAAGAATTTTATGTCACTTACAGCTTGATTAAGCAAAGATTCAAAAACATTCTTGCATGTCTGCTCTGAGGACTAAATACTAAATACAATATAACATTCTTTTTAGTGATCATCATTAATTATCTATCTGGTAGATATATCTTATTAAAAGATATTCAATAGTAAAATATGTTGCTATATAGCATGTAAATAGGAATTGACTTAATATATATATATTTGGAGGCATGTTTTGCCTAATATTTAGATATCCTTTGTCATATGCTTCATTGAAAAACTTCCCCCAGACTTCATTCACTATTAGTTCATTTATATAACTACCAGTAGAGTCATGGTTTGTTTGTATTAGACTTCTGTGTCCCCTCTTATCTTCAGCCCAAATCACTATGTTCATTTCTAAAATCTAGAGCACTGAAAAATATTGAGGAAAAAAAGTGCTTGGAAACCATATAGAATCCTATTTTTCTGCTGTTTCATGTAGATTTTGGTACAAGTCAGGAGGCTCTTTTGTTTTGTGTTTTCTGTTTATTGTTGCTTTCATTATTGTTTTTATTATTTTCCCTTTTTGATTAAGAGGTAATATAATGTGGTACCTAAAACATCTGAGATTTCAAATCAGTCATGGCCAAAAGCTAACTATATAACCTCAGGAAGTTGCATAATTTTGCTATGACCTTAGTTTCTTCATTTATAGAATGAAGATAGTAACACCTACCTCATAGTGTTGTTATGAAGATAAAGTGAAATATATCATGAATCTTTTAGTACAGTACTTGATTGACATTAAGTGAATGATAGCATGGTATAATTTCCTTTTGAATATCATTACACAAGAAACAGGGAATGTGGACAGCTTATCAACATTAGAACAGTATGGTTTTATTTATTTACAAAACTCTGTAGAAATGATCATCTGTGGGAAGCTGTCCTTATTTAGCAGAATCAGACAAGGTTGTGCAATGGGATGCAGAGGCCTGGCTTCTGGGAACTGCCGGGATGTAAGTGGTGCTGCGTGGGAGTGGTTCCCTGTCTCCTTCTGGAATTTTCCCCCTAAGAGGATGGCTCCTCTAACTCCACCCTATCCTGTCCATCACAGAAGAAGCTCCCCCCATCCTTGCCCCCTTTTACCTGCATATTATAAATAAAGGAGAGTGGGGCGACTCAGTTGTTGTAAAGAGGCAAAAATTGGTATGGCTGGACCCGTCACACCCCCTTTCATAAAAAGAGTATTGGTGCTCATGTGTTTATTGATAGATAAATTTTTGGAGTAATAGATAGAAAAACCACCGACATCCTCCTCCACAGTCAACCCTTTCCTCCTCCATGCCAGATGTGGCAGAGAGGACCCCAACAATCATCTACTGAATTTTAAATGTGGAACAATGAATAGCTCCAAACATACTTATCTCCACAATTCACATTTAGGTTGAAAGTTCTTAAGCAACATAATCAAGAGAGATCAGTACTTCTCTTTATTGAAGAATATCTAAACTTAGCATTCTTCATGTATGATCACATTTGCAGGAGCAGGAAACTATGTGTGCCTATAAACTAGTATGTACACAGATAATAATGACCAAATATTGCATATAGTTGACCTGAATAAAACTGAAAATGACTCCCCATGTTTGCTCTCTTTCTATGTACCATATGTCTTTATTATCATTTCTTTGTGCATTTTCTTTGTGTTCAGTCTTTTCCCCTAGGCTTCAAAGTACTGTTTTCTTCTTCAACTAACATTTTCTCCAGGATTAATGAACCAAATAGGAGCATCAGATATGGTAGATCAGTGCTCTATCACTTTAAGAAAGCATAATAATTAATACAATGTCTTTATATTTCCTTAATAATGTGTATTTGGGTCTGCCCTACAATTTAAAGCAAGGTTGTTTGACCCAAAGGCGGTATTCTACTTGGAGGCTTGAGATTATAGATCTCCTTAATGTCAGAAAATTTGCATAAAATCCAGGCAAATGAGCAAAGTCTTTGTTATTTTAGCAACTTAACTAATGTTAGACTTCAAGCCTTATATGTAGAGTTGAAAGCAAATTTGTTTAGAAAAATTACATGATGCATTGCTAGTGAACTTTAAAACAAATTAATTATGCCTGAAATTAGTACTTACCATAGAACATATAATTCCAAGTTTCTGGTTTATATTTATTTTATTTAAATAACTTAAATTAATGTAATAACTAAAGAGTGGGATTCATCATAGGAAGAGACAAATTATTTACATAGAGGAATTAATTTTAGCATAATCCTTATAAAAAACCATAGAATCCTTGATTCTTTTGAAGTAGAATATCAAGTCCATAGAGAGACTGTAACGTATTTTTTACAAAGCATTAAATCGGGAAAATGTTCAGTCTGCCCAGAATGTAATTGAATGTTGGCATTATCATAGTGCCTGTTATTCCAGGCTGTTTCTAGCACATTGTTGTTTCCTTAATTACAGTTATATCAAATAAATAAATTAAGTGGTTGGGCACAGTGGTTTATGCCGGTAATCCCAGCAGCTCAGGAGGCTGAGACAGGAGGATGGTGAAATCAAAGTCAGCCTCAGCAACTGCGAGGTGCTAAGCAACTCAGCGAGACCCTGTCTCTAAATAAAATACAAAATAGGGCTGGGGATGTGACCCGCCCCCACAAAAATGTAAGCATTTTGCAGTGTTTATTTTCTTTACCACATACAAATTCACCTCTGCTGGCCATTTGATAATGAATATTTAGTAAGTCTCTTTACATGCTCTTGTAAAGTTAGCTCAACAACTTTTAGTTGTTCATTTGGTGACTTTTAAAACTGATTCATAGACTATTCTTTCTAAAAAATTAACTGATCCAAGTTTGACAAACAAAACAAAACAAAAAAAAACTGGCATTATTACCCTGAAAATATATATATATATATATATATATATATATAAGGAGAATGTCAGCATGGGCATACAGTGACCTGCCTCAAAATTGTGCTGCAAGGATGTGTGGTCTTCAAAATTTTAAAGCTTCAGACACTTGAATGTAAGAGTGTTGTGAAAATTTAGGGAGAAGAGGAATGAAGGTGTTTTCCTCCATCCAGTGTTGGAAAAAATCATGATTTTAAATGTTGTTGACAAAATTTATCTTCTATCATATTGTAAGTGTGATCTGTGGATCAAGAGCATTCATATCATCTAGAAGATTGTTATTTATGCTGAACATCAGGCCTCAGATGTACCTACTGCTTTTAAACAAGGTATCCAGGTGATTCCTATGCATCCTAAAGTTTGATTAGCATTGTTATAGTGGTTGGTCACAAAATATTAGTATTTTTATATATTAATAAATATATACCTATGACATGGATGAAGTTCATGTATTTGTCATTGACATTTCTTGATTAGATATTGCTTGATAAGCAGTGTACTTGTTATCATTAAATAATTGCCTGGGGGGAGGATGTCATTTTTCATAGTAGGTAGTTTTGAGTAGCACTTTACACACACACACACACACACACACACACACACACACACACATATTCATTTGAAGTGAAGTTAGTAAGGATTTAATTTCCCAGAAATGTCATGTAAGTTATTTTATTTAATCAGAATCCAGGGGAAAGAGAGCAATTAATTATAATCATAATAGGAATGGAAGAAAAACTGAGGTTAATATTTGTTCAAGTTCAAGCAGTAAGTGGGAGATAGGACTTGAACTTGGATCTTGGTACTGTTATTTTAATGCTTTTTTCCCCCATAAGATATACTCCAGATATTACTTTGAGCTTTAATTTCCTTTATCTGTAGAATAAGAACAGTGTTGATACCTATTTTTCAGGGTTATTGTAAAGATTAAATGTGATAAGAGAAGCCATGCACTTAGCAAAGTCCTTGTAATATAATAAAAGAGAAACATAGCCTTAGTGGACTTTTGCAAGATTAGAGTGAATTATCAGTAAAATCACATTGCTCAGAAGTGAAGGATTATGGAAAATAATATTCCTACAAGACAGCTCCCCAAGAAAAACGGAGGGACAATGTGGCTCAGGAGGAGGGAGGGGAAATTGACCACACATTAAACCTCTCCCAGAGCATACATCCCCAATAAAAATGGGCCCTGAGGGGAGCAAGCAAACTTTCATCCCTTTCCAGGTTCAACCCCAGCATCTTCACCAAAGGCAAACATTTACTCCTTCCCAATCCCAATGATCTTGAAGGAAGGGGCAGATACTGAATGCTGGGTCCTGAACTTTGACCTTCCCCATCACAAATTAGTCCTAAATGAAGGCACAGCAGATATTGAAAGTCTGGGAAACAGTGGATCTCAGAGAAAGAAAAGCAATGGGCAAGATTTGAGTACTCATCCCTCGGGATCTGGACTCCTCTCTCCCCAGATAATAATGAGTTTCAACCTTTTTACAAGTACCTTCCTAAGTTAAAGTTTTAACCTGTACAACAAGCCCCTGACTGTCAAAACTGCAGTCTCCAATGAAACTACAAAAACCCAGACTCCTTCCATAACCCGGGGGCCAGCTCCATATCCAGAAAATGGGCCCTCCCATGCCTGATTCATGGACTTCACTGCAGAATAAAGGAAAGCTTGCTGATCTGAGGTTTGCTTCCTGTCTCCTGCCTCCATCATTTGTTAGCCATGACCTTACAAAATATTTATTCTAGTTAAGTCTTAGCATCCCAGAAATTTGATTCCCAGTCCAATAAAATTCCATGTGGTAAGATCATAAAAGGATGAGACTAGATCCTTATCTCTCATCCTGCAGAAAAATCAAATCAAAATGGATCAAAAAAATTAATGAATGGGCAAATGAATTAGACATTTCTCAAAATAAATACAGCTGAGTTAGGTGGCACATGCCTGCAATCCCAGCAACTCAGGAGGCTGAGGCAGGAGGATAGCAAGTTCCAGGTCAGCCTTAGAAACTTAGTGAGACACACACATACATACATACACACAAACACACACCTGGCCAACAAACATATGAAAAAAAAAATCAACAATGCCTAGTAATCAGGAAAACGCAAATCAAAACTGCACTGAGATTTTATCTCACTCCAGTTAGAGTGCCATCAAGAATACAGTTATAAATGGCAGAAAGGACATGGAGAAAGAGGAACATTTTTACACTGTTGTTACTCAAAAAACTAGGACTGGGGGCTGGAGAGATAACTCAGTCGGTAGAGTGCTTGCCTTGCAAGCACAAGGCCCTGGGTTCGATCCCCAGCACAGCAAAAAAAAAAAAAAAAAAACAAAACTAGGACTGGAACAACCCACTCCTTGGTATTTATCCTAAAGAATTAAAGTCAGCATACCATAGTGATACATGCATACCCATGTTAACAGCAGCACAATTCATAATAGTCAAACTCTAAAATTAGACTTGGTGTCCATAATAGAGGAATGGATGTAGAAAAAAAAAAAGAAAAAAAGAAAAAGAAAATGTGGTATATATACACAATGGAATTTATTCAGCCACAAAGAATGAAATTATGTCATTTTCACGGAAATGGATAGAACTTGAGAACATAATGTTAAGCAAAAAAATAAGTCCAACTCAGAGTGTCAAGGAATATAGGATCATATGTTTTCTCTCATATGTGAAAGTTAGGAAAAATGAAAAAGTGCATGTGTGTGTTGGGGGTTTCTCATGAAAATCAAAGGGAAACCAGTAGAGTAGAGGAAAGGAACCAAAGGGAGGAAGGAGAGGAGAGAAAGGGGAAATAGCAGAGAATGATTGTTCAAATTATATTGTTATCTTGTGTATGCCTGTACAAATATGTAACAATGAATCCCAGCATTATATACAACAGTAAAAATATGGTAAAAAATCAGTCAAGGCATGAGACTTTGATTTTCTTTTATTTTCCTTTCCTTTCCCTTTGGAATCAAAATAATCAAAAACACAGGAACTAATAATGTCGCATAATGTCAGTCTGGGAAGTCAAAAGCCAGAAAGGAAATATAGGTCCTACAGTGGGAATTGATAAATTTATCTTTGAGTCATGGGGACAGAAATAAGAGATAAAGATAGGAAATTCTGCTACAATATCTATCTTAATTTCCCATAAATTAAGGCTATATGTTTGGCAAATAAAATTTATATTCTAGCAGGTTTGTTTTCAGAATCCATTTCTTCTTCACAGGGATATTAATAATCATCTCTATGAATTTCAGCCTTGAGGACTTTCCTTTACTAACTTTTAATTAGCAATGCCTGGAACAATTTTTTAATCATCAAGGCATTACGTGGTCTTGTACATGGGAAAACAAAATTCTGATTAGTAAGTAATATTTTCAAGGTCATAGAGCTAGTAAGTCACAGCCACATTTGAATACAGTTCTGTCTCATACCAAAGCCTAAATTACTTAATAATGCATCTTCCTTTTCCTACTCTCTCTCCTTATGTTCTGTCTTCCTTCCTCCCAGCATATGTTGAGCACCTAATATTCAGCATTATTAATTTCATTTGTAGATATGCAATACTTTATAGTTTTGTTCTTTACATTACCTCATTTGATTTGGCATCTGCCTACATTTAAAAAAAATAGAAAGAAATCAAGACTCAAAGAAAATAAATTATAATCCCACGATTATGCAGGTGTGAAGTATCACGTGATGGTAAATTAGTAGGAAAAATTCATGCTTAGGATTCAGACAAATCTGGGGCTTTAATCTTCACTGTTCTGCTTTGTAGCTCCGTGATACTGAGCAAGTTTTGACTTCATTGAGACTTGATTCCCTCATAGCAGTAGTTTCAGTGATAAGTACAATAACTGTTACATCATAGAATTGATAACAGAATTAAAGATTCATATAAAATGCTTGTAGTTATTCAGTAAATCATTCCTTGTTATTATCTCATCATTGTGAGAATCAACAAAGAACAAGTGCAAAATGCAAAATTTGGAGGCTATATGAAAGTAAAAAGATGTATTAATTAGTAAAGGCTTTTGATATTTGAAAACAATCTAAAGTTTAAACAATTCAAATGGAGTACTTTTTCCTTAACATCATGTACAAAATGTATAGTGCATATTGACCTTAGCGGTAGGAACATGGTTTCAGGTCTTCATGCCTTTTGACTAGAGTGATCAATTGATTCTACATAAGTCTAGATCGATTCTTGAATAGCAGTTATTCAGTAAGAGTAGGAATTATAGAGGGAATTTTCTAGCTCATGATCATGAAAAATAACTGTCACTTTCTTTAATATATATTTGTTTACTGACAAAAGGGAAGAATCCTTAACTAGGCAGCTTAATATTGTTAGTAAGAGGAGAGCAGTTTCAGATTAACTGGCTACTTTATGAATTTCCTGGGTTACTATTTAGGACTGCCTAAGCCAAATTTCAAATAAATCTCTGATCTCTTGGGATGCACACAGGCTGTGCTTCGATTTCCAAACCTACTTGGTAATTTTTCTTCAACAGTGAAAATAAATTAGGAGTCATGAACCTCCAAGACAACTCATAAAATTTCAGAGATAATATGCAGTGTGTGTTTATTTAGTTTTTAATTTTTTTTCTCTGTCTAGAAGAACAACAACAACAAAAAAAGGCAGTGGGTTGATTTCTTAAATGCAATGAAAGTTAGTCTTCTTGTTCTTTTTGAAATTCAAAATCCAATAGGAAAACATAATTCAGTATAGAATCAATAATTAACTACAAATGGAGCAATGTATATTTTGCAAGTTTGGCATTTATTGTGCATAATTAACAGATATTTGCACTTATATGGATTTTGATCTTACTTTAAGGAAGATACATAGCTTTTCAAGAACTTTCACATCAGTGAATGTAGTTAATAAATGCTATTATCATGTTCCTAAGAAAAAACAAAGAGGAAAATAAAAATATTGACTTGTAGATACTAAAGATTGAGCATATCCTTTGTGGGTCAGCTATATTCTCTCTCCTTATCACCACCCTCACTGAGATTTAATCATGCCAAATTATTGACTTCCAGTCTTTGCACTTTCTAAAATAAATTCATATGTGTAAACATAAAAGAGAAGAATGAAACTTGGAACCTATGTGTATGAGTTATCGACCAACACAGGCCTCAGTGTCCTAGATGCAAGGAAAAAGTAATAAACAATATGGTGCCCCACATGAACATGAAGTTTCCATTGGACAGATGTTAAATCAGAAGACAAGGACAATATGTTTTACATAAAGTTAAATTATTCAGTTTAAGATGGTTTGCCTTTTCTGTGAGATTATGCCTTTCTAATTCTTTGGAAGTTAAAAGGCCTTTTGCTGTGTGGTGAAATGTTAATGATAGACATTATCTTTCTCTACTGTTCATATTTACTTTTTAATCTAATGATGACATTTATTTTATCATAAAACATTTGAAATATAGAAGGATATATGTAATATGTATTCCAGGTATGAAGCATAGTAATGAATTGAACATTCATGACCAAGAGAAATGACAAGCATTGATGACCATTTTCTTGTTGTTAATATAAATTCACAGCTCTGTGAAATCTAAAAGCCTAGGAACTACTAATTCCAGAATCAAAACTTACAGTGAAATATCTTCCCCCATTTTAATAATATATGAACTGCTTATCTTTGGAATCTTAGTAATGTAGAATAGCCTCTATATCCATACCTATACCTAAATTAAATGAGGAAAACATGCATAGAAATAAAGTGAATTAAAAGAACAGCTGGGTTTGTGCAAACTCTGAATTAAATACAATTCTGAAATAGAGTTTTATTACTTTCCAGTACATTAAAGAACTTTAAACTCATGACTAGCACATTGTTACCAAGTAGAGGAACTGTGGATCTGAATTTTATGAATAAATGACCCATTTATAATTAGCATATTAATTATTCATATGGAAATGACTGCCACTGGAATGCATGCACCAGCTTAAACATACACCCCCTGCAGAATTATTTTCAACTATTAAATCTACATTCAAGATAATAATACTTAGGGATGGGATATTCTGCTTAATTGACGTTTCTAATAAACTGGGGGAAATCCTAAACTCATTTTAAAAATTCATTCTTATGTTGAAAATATTGTATCATTTTTATAATATATGTAAAATTTTATTATGCTACTTGAATCTAAAAAGCTGAGGGCTATTATTACAAAATTCAAGTTCCCAAAATGGAGATAAAATGTAGGAAAATGGGCTGAGTATTGTCTGAGTTTAAAACATATTCTTGAAAGTCTCTTGATCCAATTTTAAGTAATTTTCTCACATCAGCTTGGTTTGATCTGATATGCTTCCTTCTCTAAAAGCATCGCATAGGCACATATACTAGTGAAAGTGCTGGTTAATTGAGGTAATGGAAAAAAAATTGAAGTAATGGCCCTCAACTTGGTGGCATTAGTACAAATTCAGAAGTTAGGAGAATTTCTGAATTACTAGTTATTTCTAATTTTACAAGGTTTAAAAAGTAGAAAAATAGACAAAATATAAAAGCAAAATCCCATTTACTTGCCAAAATTGATGAATGCTAGTATTTGTCATTTTGTTTCAGACAATTTCTGTTATAAAAGTAGCAGAATAGTGCAGATTGAGTTCCTCTTGGTTCTCTTTACACTGCCTCTCCATGGTAACTGATGTCATAACAAGGTATATGAATAAATATTTATTCTAGAATCAACACTTGTGCACACACACACACACACACACACACGCGCAGAGCATATACTATTCCCCTTCTTGAAAATACTTTTAGTTATAGATGGACACAATAACTTTATTTTATTTATTTATTTTTTACGTGGCACTGACGATTGAACCCAGGCCCCACAAGTGCTATAGGCAAGTGTTCTACCACTGAGCAACAACCCCAGACCCTATACTAGTCCTCTTTGGGTTAGTTTTTGAAATTAAAATAATTCCTGTTGAAATATCATAAAATTTTCACTCACTATTATTTTCAAGATTTATCAATATCAATACAGAAAAATTGAGTTTACTCATTATAATTACCTTTTGGGTTGAAATATTCAGAATTTCTGTGTCATGTTAGTGTTTAAATGACATACAATTATTTGCACTTAATGAAATTTATTTATTTCTTCTTCTAAGTATAAATACTTGAATTGTCAACTTTTTGTTTTTATGATGCTGTAATAAACTTTCTTATCTATGTGTTCTGAGGTAAATGTGCCAGTTTTCTGAGCATTGAAGGGGAATTGCCGAGTTATGAAATATATTTGCTTTTAGGATGCTTTCTGTGAACATTTCATGTGTGCTGCCTTGTGGACTACGTTCTCACAAAGCAGTTTCATGTTTGCTTGTTCTGTTTATGCTCAGGTTTTTCTAGTTATGAATCAATTTTTAAAGGTATACTTCCTAGTTTTAGGGGCCCAGGTTTATGGGTAACATGATATCAGATCCTACATCCAAGCATGGCAAATGTGGAGCTCCTTTCTTGGAGAGAAGATAAGGATTTTGCCATCTAAAACCTAGCTCCAGGGCTATGTAGGAATGGGGCCTACAGCTGAAATATCCTTCCCGGAGAGAATGACAGATCCGTAGGATCTCAAGTTTTACTGTGTATAACCAATTTTGATATGAAATTTAGCTTTGGTTTGTTAATTCTGGATTTTCTTTTTTTTTTTTTTTCTATTCTGACATTTTGAGATTCCCTCCCTGTATGTTGAACTCAGTTACATATGCTAAAATTATTTTGTTATATTTGTGGAGCATTTTCATGTGTTGAAATAGGAGGTAGGATGGGGTTAGATGTCCTGCTGTGTCAGCTCAGTCTACCCTATTGACTAGAAACAAATCAATGAGTTTTTACAAATTAAATTCTCTTTTCTCATGCAGTGGCACAAGTGGTCCTTGGCTTTATTGACACGCTGCTAAAGAGGACAAAACTTCGTGAAGATAAAGAGAGGCCAGAGGGGAAATTTTGTGAGTTGAATAAATCATGATGACTTTTCTGTACCAATTGATGGAGTGGGAGAGAAGTAGGGAAGTTGTCAAGTACACATGTGTGTAGAATATGATGGCTTTAGGGAATCAACTGGTTTCCATAAGTGAATTTTCCTCAAGATATGAATATACTTATTTAAATACTTTGGAGTATTTCTTTGGGGAAAGTGGTTGTTTTTCCAATGGTTTGTCTCTAGTTTCAGCTTATTCCTTCTAAAAGTGGTGGACTAAAAAAGGAGAACAGTAATTTAAATTTGAGTATAGACCAAAATCTTACATTTGATATAAGACACTACTGTGAATATGCTAAGATTTGTTTTATGAACTTTAGTATTCCATTGTTATTATTATTATATTTGTACTATTTATGGGTATACTTTGCCCTTTTCTTTGAAATATTGTCTCCTCAAGAATTAGCTGAATTTGTCACATAACGTCTAAATTCTCTGCATGCATGTTTCTACATTTGTAAATATGAACCGGCAATCCAGTCCCAAATTCCAATGATTTTGTTGATTCTTTTGAGTTATATGTAACATTAGGATACATTTTGACATAATCACAAAAGTATAGAATATAATTTGCTCTAATTCAGTTCCCAGAACTTCCCCTCCTCACTTCTCCCCTCCTTCTGCTCTACTAATCTTTCTGCAATTTATTAATAGTTTTTCTAATTAGTGCCTTGTGGATATACATAACGGTAAGATTCACTGTGTACATATGTAAATTTGGTCAGGTTCCCGCCATTCTTTCCTTTTCCCACCCCTCCATCCTCCTCAATCCCCTTCATCTATTCTACTGATCTTTCCTCTATTTTGATGAAATTCCATCCCCAGTTTTTCCTTTCTCTATCTTTCTTTTTTAAAATGCTTTTATAACTCAAAAAAAGCTACACTGCATTTCTTGAACTTATAAAATATGGGCAATTTTTTCTTACATACATATTAAATTTCAGAAGTCCTTAATCTTATTTTCTCATGAGTTCATAAATGATTTCTAAAATACTCACTTATCTAAAATGTTTCTAGTCCCAATATTCTCTCCTTTACTGTTATGCTGGTCTATGATTGCATCACCATACTATTCTCCTTATCCTTAATTTTTAATTTTGCAAAAATTAATTACCTAAGGGGGCATGAAGTGAAGCAAAATACATTTACCTATGCATAGTAAAATTTGCTAAGATTTCTTTTGGGACTTCTGTAGGCTTCAAAGCAATTTTTATAGTGAAAAACTATTTAAAACTAATTTTACTCCAAACCCAAGAAATTTGTTCTGAAAGTGTTTCAGTACAAAAGTAACAATAAACAAAGCAGGTGCATATACAATTTAAGTAAAATCTAAGTTTTTAACTATTTTATCTTACATATTTTGAGAGAAACAGAATTTGTCAGGCTGAATTTCACGAAGACTTGGAAAATATACCTAATGAATGGTTAGTTTTATGTCAACACTATTGTACAACACTAACAATAAAATAAAAGATATTGCTTCAATAAATTTAAACTGCATCTGTCTACTGATTATTATTGAATGAAAGTTATAAAATTTAGAAATTTGGTGAAATGCATGCTTTGTTTGCCTTTCACTATAGTAAATGATCTGTCACCGAAATGTAGTATAGAAATTCTGCCAAAGTTTACATGTTAAAAATTTAACTTACTATTTCATAATATACTTATTTATTTGATGTCAAAACATTAATTCAAAGGATTTGTCTCTCAATATATTTTTGTTTCTTATTTTAAGTCAGGTCTGTAGAAATCATCCATATCATTTTTTATATAGTTTTTGGTTTTAGCATTGAAATATTGATGAGTCCAGAGACAGAACCAATTGATTTGTTTTCTTTCTCTCCTGTTTTGTTCTATTTTTATTTCAATAACAATGCATTTGAAGCAATATTTTTTTTGTTTTGAATTGATAGCAACTTACTTGATGAATCAAAGTAGAAATTGGCTTTGAGTAAAAAACAAATATTTTGGTGGATTGCTTTGGGTTCAGATTTGGGATGAGATTTAGAAGAGAGGAAATTAGCCATCTTAGAATTCGGAACAGGTCATTATTTATTTCTGAGTAGCTTAATCTATGCACCCATGTAGTTCTCCTTTGACAAAGAGAAAGTAGTAAATAAAAAAGAAAAATGAGAAAAATACTGATATTATACTGACCATCATTTACTGAGCACTCAGTCTGTACTATTTTTCATTTTTATCATTTGAATTTTGCAAATGAGAGAAATACAACATAGAACATTAAGATATCTTTCCAAAATAATACAGATAAAAAGCACTAAAATAATTCAAAATGATTAAGGATGACCCCAAATACCCTGCACTCAAATATGACTCCATACTATCTTGCAATGAATAACCATTGGAATGTATATTTATAATCATGTTTGGAAGCATATTTTGAAATACATATCAGAATACTGTTCTTACAAAAGAAGAAAATCTGTAATTCAAATTCAAATCAAAACTGCTCTAAGATTTCATCTCACTTCAATTAGAATGGCTATTATCAAGAATACAAGCAACAATAGGTGTTGGTGAGGATATGGTGGAAAAGGAACACTCATACATTGCTGGTGGGGTTGCAAATTGGTGCAGCCACTCTGGAAAGCAGTGTGGAGATTTCTTAGAAAACTTGGAATGGACCCAGCTTTTTACCCAGTTATCCCATTCCTTGGTTATACCCAAAGAACTTAAAATCAGCATACTATAGTGATGCAGCCACATCAATATTTATAGCAGCTGAACTCACAATAGCTAGATTGTGGAACCAACCTAGATGCCCTTGAATAGATGAATGGATAAAGAAACAGTGGTGTATATACACAATGGAATATTACTCAGTCATAAAGAAGAATAAAATTATGGCATTTGCAGGTAAATGGATGGAGTTGGAGAATATCATGCTAAGTGAAATAAGCCAATCCCCAAAGGCTGAATGTTTTCTTTGATAAGTGGATGATGATACATAAATGAGAGGGAGCGGGGTAAGGGAATAATAGAGGAATGCTGGATTGTGTAGAGGGAATTGAGGGGTGGAGAGGGGTGGGGGGTAGGAAAGATGGTGGAATGAGACAAACATCATTACCCTATGTACATGTATGATTACACAAATGGCGTGACTCTATATCATGTACCACCAGAGAAATGAAAAGTTGTACCCCATTAGTGTACAATGAATCAAAAAAATTAAACTAAAAATGGAAAAGAAAATCTGCATTCTTTATTACAAGTTGTGCTTTCAGTAACAGTGTATGTGGTGGCAAATTATGAATTCACAGTTGTGTTTTGGATGTGAGCTGTCCCCAAAAAGCTCATGTGTGAGACAATGCAAGAAGGTTTAGAGAGGCAATGATTGGGTTATGAAAGCTTTAACCCAATCAGTGACTTGATCCCCTAATGGGATTAAATGAGTGGAAACTAAAGACAAGTAGGGTGTAACTGGAGGAGGTAGGCATTGGGGTCATGCCTTTGGGGTATATATTTTACATCTGGCAAGTAGAGTCTCTCCCTCTCCCTCTCTCTCTCCCTCTTTCTACCTCTTGATTATTATGTGAGCCACTTCCCTCTACCATACTCTTCTTCCATGATGTTCTGCCTCACCTCAAGCCCTGAGGAATGGAGTCAGCATTCTATGGACTGAGACACCGGAAATTGTGAGCCCTCAAATAAGCTTTCCTCTACAATTGTTCTGGTCAAGTCTTTTAGGCACAGCAGTGAAAAAGCTGACTAAAAGAGCCACACATATGATAGTAAAGGTGGGATATCAATCTAGCTAGAATTCATGGCATTACCTATATGTGTTCTCATATCACCAGTCATAGTGTGATATCTGTATTAATCAGAGTTCTTGAAAGAAAAAGAACCAATATGTTATATATACACAGATGTCCTTGATTTAACAATGAATAAACCTATTTTAAGTTAAACATATCATTAAAAATTCATTCAATATGCTTAAACTATTAAACATTACAACTTAGAAACCAGTAAGATGAAGAGTATGGGTTGTTTATCCTTGTGATCATGTGGCTGACTGAAGCTACAGCTTGCTGCCACTGCCCAGTATTATGAGAGATTATCATATTATATATGACAGATATTCAAAATCAACATATGAAGTACAGTTTCTACAGAATGCATATAGATTTCTGACAATCATAAATTCAAAAAGTTCCAAATTGAACCAAAAGAAGTTGAGACTGTGTATATCATTGGGTTCCTTGAAACATTCATCTTGTATATATCAAGGAGAGGAAGTGAGGTGGTAGTGAGCGTGAAGAGGGTAGAAAGGTTATAAAGGGGTACACAAATGCTTGGGAGGTACTTCTTTCAGTCATATAGTATTGTGGAAAAATTCACTTTGGTTCAGCAGCCTTGGAGCTAGACAGGAGCAGTCTTGGAAGGTTTTATGATCTCTAAATTGTTGAGTAAACATTGGAGGGACCTGAACCAACTCAGGCCTTGCTAATTCCATATGTCCTAAGGTTAGATAGGAACACCGGGATACCCTGGCCTCTTGGTAGCATCATTCCCTTGAGGTTGCCACATAAACAATGACCTGTGCCCAAACAGTACCTAATGAGCTGCCATTAGAGGCCTGACTCACCAAATCACTCTTTCTTCCTTACCAGGTGCGGGTGCTTCCATATCCATTCACCCACCATCAGCAATTTGAAAGGACCATCCAGACCCCTATAGGATCCACATGGAACACCCAGAGGGCCTTCCAAAAGCTGACCACTCCCAAGGTTGTCACCAAGCCAGGTCATATCATTAAGCCGATAAAAGCAGAGGATGTGGGTTATCGCTCTTCCTCAAGGTCGGACATCTCTTTCATACAGAGCAATCAAAAACGACTCTCTGGACATCACAAAAAACAGCTGAAGAAAAGCTCTACAAATTGAGTCGTCAGAGGAGTAACACCTTGGTGCCCAGGACCAGGGGCCCCGACAGTTCCTCCTTTGGTTGCTGTGCTGCAGGATGAATTCCAAAACCAGTTTCGCACACTATGGGTATAACATAGGCCACCTGTTATAAATAAAGGCATTTTTATCTATTTTACTGGACTATATTTTGTGTCATCTCCCAATGGAATCCTTTTCTTCTAGTCAGACACCTTTAGATGCACCAGCTTCACATTTCTCCAGCTGAACTTGTCATGGGAAGCTCATTTCCTTATGAAGACATACAGTTGGTCCTATCTCAGAATGAAGAAAATTTACCCTAGTCTGTGATCTTATATGTGTCACATGTCAGATACATTCAACCATAAATATCTACAAATCTGAAGAGTCAGGAATATTAATAAACCATTGTATATTTTTCTTTTTTTATTGGTTTTAGTCATACATGCCAGTAGACTCTATTTTGATATATTTACACAAGCATGGAATATATCTTATTCTAATTAGGATCCTACTCTTGTGGATGTACATGATGGTGAGATTCATGGTGGTGTACTCATATATGAGCATAGCAAAGTTATGTCCAATTAATTCCACTACCTTTCCTATTCCCCTCTCCATTTCCTTCATTCCCCTTTGTCTAATCCACTGAACTTCTATTTTATTTTTTAACCCCTGAACCTAGGAGCAAACTAAGTAGTTGGATTCTGCCCTAGACTGATTCCAAGACTAGGGTAGTGCTGAAATTGTGTTCTACACTATAATTCTAGCTGTTGCTGAAAGCTCAGTCCTTGCTAATCCAAAAACAAGGACACAGTTTTGAGAAAAAGGAAAAAGAAGGTTTTTTGCTTTGCTAGTGAAGGAGAAACACAGGGAACTCCTGTCCCAAAGGCTGTGATTCAGCAGGAACAGGGAAGTTTTAAAGAGGTGACTCAAAAGCTACATTCCGCATGTTCTCTCTTGGGAGTTGTAATTCACTTGTTAATTTGGGAGAAAGTCATTTCTGAGATCTTCTGGTACCATCCCCAAAGTCTGGATAACTTTGTTCCTATGGTGGGTGTGTGCTCAAAGACAGACAACTTTGCCTAGGATGGGGAAGAAAGGTGATCCTGTTTCCCCTGAGATTGGGGGGGGGAGGGAGAGATTAGGGAGGAGGAGGGAGAGAGGAAGAGAAAGAAACATGTCCATTTAAAAAAATAAGTTGCAGTGGCAGAGCACCAAGGGCTATATCTTCAAACCATAAAGTTGACACTGTTACATAGCTACTGCCATTTCTTTTTTGTGTGAGCTTCCCAGTTTGAACCTGTTACTGTCTACGGTAGTATTTTCACATTCTTTCCTTAAAACAAGACAAGGAATCTTTACATTTACTTTACAGATGTCATTTAAGATAAATCTTTATTCCCTTTCCTTCCTTACCAGCCTTTCTTACTAGCCAGCTCCTGGCCAACTCCTCACCATTGATTCAAAGTACAGTATATTCAAGCAGTACTTGGCTTTGTGGTAGTTCCTGTGGGCTTCTCAGTTTAGACAAATGTGCCTTCCTTTGCATGACAAGAAACAGAAAGAACTCCAGTAGCTGGATGCCTTAACAAGGGACTCTCCTCATTCCGAAAGGACATGCCATGCTGTACTTCCTGCCTTGGAGGTTGACTCCCTTCTGCGCCCCCCCATCCCAGCTCCCTGACATGCACACATTCATTTTAGACTCTAAAGGGTTAATTTTTGTGTCACTGGCCTCTCTTAGATTTTTTGAAAATTATGAGCCTGAAATAGGGATTTGGGTAAAGGAAGGAAAAATATGGATCTTAACAGAAACACCCTCAAGTAATTTAAATGTGGAATCAAGCCATTGAGGTGCAGAAAACAGATGAAAACGTTGGCCTATGTCCTTGTGAAATGAGGGAAATATGCAAGCACAGGAAAATTGACAAAATTGTGTAGCTCCACCCTGAAACCACCTCCAGTCCAGCCCCTGATACAGCCCTTCTATAAATATTGTACTCCCAGCCCAAGTCAGGGTCACTTCTCACTCTGGAGACAACCTGCATTCTCCTTTAAATGTGTATCTACCCTTCAAAATAAACCTCCGTCTCTGCCTTTATCTGATTTGTGCTGAAATTCTTTTCTGTCATGTATGCCAAGAATCCTACAGGTCTTGAGTTGAGTTCCCCTTTGCTCTGGTCACTCATTGGATCCTTCTCCAGAGACATCTTTTCTCCTGTGACAAACCCTCCCCAGAAAAAATCTACAAATCCATATACTGTATTACATATAGTTTCAGGAGTTTTAGAGACATTTTGAATCTCTGGACCTAACGTTACCATTCCAAATTTGCTTTGATTCCTCCTCCCCAATAAAGTCCTCTTTGCTTAGCACACCATTCTCCAAATCAGTCCCAAAATGTTTAGAACTTAAAGGTAGCTAATCCCAGTGCCTTCATTTTATAGGTTCCCAAAAGACCTGACAAGAGCAACTTAGAAGAGAAAGATTTATTTTGGGCTTACAATTTCATAGGTAGGTTTTCTCCAAGAACAGAATTAGCCTAGGATTTTTCATGTGGAAACTTTTTACAGTTGGTCCAGGAACTTCCCTCCTCATATATTATGAATTTGGGACAGTTAACTGCAGTTTCCCATCATGGCACAGTGTACCCATGCCAATTCACCATGTTGGAAATTTTTCCAGGATAGAACTTTTTCATTTTTCTCCGGCATAACTGACAGGGAGTTGCCCGAGCATAAGAATGTGGTCCCTGGGCAGTGTAATAGCCAGTTGAGTGCAGTCCCAGGGCAGAGCTTGAATTTCCTTTCTTCATTTCCCTTACTCATGACCACCTAGGTACCAACTCCAAAAAAATTACATGCATTCAAAACTATGCACATGAATATTAATAATAGCACTATTCCCTGTAACCTCAAAGTAGAAACAACCCAAATGTCCATCAGTGGGAGAATGAATAAACAGTGTAGTACATATCCACTTAATAGAATATTATTCAACCATAAGAAGAAGTGAAGTACTATTGCATACTACAACATGGATGGGCTTCAAAATAGCATTAAAAAGCCACATATGAAAGACCGCATATTATATAATTTTATTTGTTTGAAATACCCAGAAAAGCCAAATCTAGGGAAAGAAGGTATATTAGTCAGGCAGGGAATAAAAACAGGGATAAATAGCACCTGCGAATGAGAGATTTTACTGAGGTGGTTAGAAAGTTTTTAAAAAAATGGATTGTGTCACTGAATGTGAAACTCTATGAATTTACCAAACATATTGACTTTTGTTCTTAAATTGTGAATTTTATGCTATACAAATCATTTTAATAACTGCATTTAAAATGTTTTTCACTGGCTTTTGTGCCTTTGACACAAATTTTTAATACACCCCAGAAAAGAGATTTTAAAGGTCTTATCCTTGAGGGTATCTGCAATACCTAGAATAGCATCCGATATAAAGTAGGCATTAAAATATATGTGTATATGTGTGTATTTATATATTCATATGTATATTTGAGTGTATATATCAATCTATATATTTTCCTATTTAAATTGAATCTTCTTTTCCAACTTTTATTATTAAGAAATATAAAATAGTATATTGGACACCCAAACTCATCATCTAAATATAATTGTTAATATATTGTCATAGTTTATTTACCTTTCAATGTTCATATATATACTTTACTGATTCATTTGAACGGAAACTATATACACCTTAATAGTTCTTCCCTAACTACTTTAATATGCATGTAATGGGCAGCCACAGTTTCAATATTTCTCCTAAGAAAATTGATGGTAAATTCCCATTACTGTCTAACTATTCAACCTATTTTCAAATATCTCCTAACTGGCAATAAAATATATTCATGGATTTAAAAATAAACTAACAGATTTCAACCAGTATTCAATATTACATTTGGTCATTATGCTTCTTTACTCTCTTATGTTCTAAAAAGCTACTACAATTTTTTACTAATATAAATATTTTATATTATAATCGGTGTCAAGACAATGAAACCAAAGGAATTTTCCTATATATTACTCTATATTCTAGATTATATTTTTCATAATATATGTAACTTGCTTCTCTATTCTTTCCATTTCCTGCCAGTAAAAGTTATGCTTAAAGTTTTGATCAATTTAAATATTTTTGTCATAGATACTTTTTAAGTGATACTATATATTTCAATTAAGCATATTTAATGAATCAATTTCTTACTTTTTCAGTAAGAAAGTGAAATAAATAAGACCCAAGGTCTTTAAGAAAAAAATGTTTCTTGAAATATAGCACATTTTCCTTTCACAAATTGCCAACTGGGAAAATAACACCTCAAAACAGATTTTAGTGGTTACTATTCTGAAAAGTCTTTTTCTGAACTATGTACTGTAAGCACTGTTTTTGAAAAACATATTTCTCTTTCTTGAAACAAATATGGAAAACATTTAAAAGTTTTTAATTTGTGCCCCATTTCTACTCTTTCTCTCCTTTTTAATAGTATATTATAATTATACATAATGGTGGGATTCATTGTTATATATTCATACATGCACATGATATAAAAATATAATTTGGTCAATATAAAAAATAACCCTCACGTTAGGAACTGTGTATTTGCATGGCACCAATTTATCAACACACTGATGAACTAACAATTTTTTGCCCCATTTTTAAAGCAGAAATTCAAGTTTTCCTTTTAAATTATCTTCACACGACATTAAAAACTTATAGTCATTTAAATTGAGAAGCCCCAAGAGCTACTAAAAGAGATACAATTTATTACCTCTAATATTTATTGAATCTTTTTAGCACTGGGGATTTTCCTCTCTACCTCAAGCATTTTAATAATATATTTTTTGCTTACTTGAAGAAAAATACCCCTGAACAGTACATCCTAATGTCATCAACTGTGCTAAACAATTACCTGTCTTTGATCATCCCAGTTCCCATTAGCATAGAGTCCTGGGGGCATACATGACTAGGGTTATACTTCCATGGCAAGTCCTTGGACAGTGGTTTTGGTACTGATGGATAGAGACACAGAAAGTCATTAATTGTCATACACATCATTGAAGTGTAAAATCTAAAGTGCTAGTAAGTTTGTACTATTTGAAATCTGATTAGGTGTAATTGAATAATTTAACAAATATTTACTAATCACCTTTCATATGCAAAACATTGAATATGGTTTGTTTTCTACTCTTAAATACTCTACCTTTTCCTGTGGATATGTCCTTTATGTACATCTTTGCTTTTTTCTCTAGTTCTGTTCCATGCCTGATTCCAAAAATTATTGGGGGGAAAAAAAAACATGTCATTCTCCAAATTGTTTGAAAAAATACTATTCTTGTAATCTTTCTTGGGAAGTTTAATTGCAAGGATAGTGCAAATGGTCAATGATATCAAATTGTTAGTAAGAATAACTGAATCCAGTAACTGATGGGTTTGACCTTCTACTCCCTTATGTTCTCTTTACTAGCGTCTCAGAACAGAGACAGAAATTAACAGTGGTTTGATTATTACTATAATTCAATAGAATCAACCCAAGGGTCTGAAAGAAATATTGTGTCAGATCTTTCAGAGTTAAAAAAGAGAAAGACTCGAGTAAATAATAGGGAAGCAATTTTTTATTTATATCTATATTCTGTCAAGCCTTTTCATGCTCCTTTTTAGATAGGATTTGGTAAAGTAAACTGTAGTCATGTCAATAGGAACTGAATGAATGAAATGAGGGGCAATGATCTTTCCAATATCTTCTAACATGTGTGCCCTTAGGCTTTGGAGTTATAATTAATGTAGTTTATTTTGTTTCAACTAGATCTTCTCTTGCCATTTGTATGGTTCATATTGGCATGAGTAGCTATCTGTATTCTAGCACATATATATGAAAATTAAATTGAATTCAGAGAGTTTGACCAGCTAAATGTTGCCTGAACTGTTATTAGCATTTTAATATGTTGCATTATGGGGAAGGGTTGTTCTACTGCATTTTCCCCTCACTTTCATCCTAATATAGCTTCTTAATGGCTTAATGGTCCATCTGGATCATTTCCTCTACAAGAGTTTAATTCTATTTACTAGTTTTGTCATCTGTAGATTTCTAATTTAAATATTTAGAAACATCACATGATGCCACATTGCTTAAGTGGTTTAATGTAATTGCTTTGAAAGTATGAACAAAACATGCTTCATGTCTTATTTTTACAAATTTAAATGGAAGTTAATTTATACAGAATAATAATCAAACCCCTGCAGATATGTGTATCATTCAGATATCTTGCTCTACATGGGACATCAAACATGAACAACTGAAAAATATGCTTTTCTTTCACCCTGCTGGTGTTAGGTTTCAGATTCATGCATAAGATGTTTCATCCTATACAATTGTTTCTTAATTACCTACTCTAGGTTTGTAGCAAAGAAACTCAAGAATACAAAATGTCACATATTTCTTGGATTTTTAGGCTGAATAGGAAGGTGAATAGTATATTTAAAAGTAATATAAAAAATGCTTACCCAAATGTCATGCTGTTATCTGTGGGTAAATGAGTATTTATCAAGGAAACTCTTTTCTTTTCTGGGACTAGAAAAATCCAGCAACAGAATTCAATTTTAATGTATTGATTTGAATATATTATAGTAGGGCATATATAACTAAACATAGTAGATAAATTAGTCAGGATTCTCCAGAAAGACAAAACTAATGGGAGACAGAAAGATGATAGATCATACATACATACATACATACATACATACATAAGAAGAGAGTTGTCTCACACAACTACAATGGCTAAGAAGTCCCATAAGACTCCAGCAGGTTGGAAAACCAGGGAAGTCAGTAGCAAGTTCAAAGAACCAGGGGAACATTAGTTAGTGCTCAGTCTGAGGTCAAAGGCCTAAGAACTTAGGAATCTACTGGAAGAAGTCCCAAAATCCAAAGTTCAGAAAACCTGGAGTTCTAATGGTCAGGGATAGTACAAGAGCGTCTCAGCTCCAGAAGAGAGAGAATGAATCTGACTTTCCTCTGCCTTTTCTTCTATTCAGGCCTTCTGCCAATTAGATCAGGTCCACCCACATAGAATGAGGGTGAATCACCCTCCCTCCGTCCACTAATTCAAATACCAATGTCCTCTGGAAACAGTTGCACAGACATAATGAGAAATAATGCTTTTCCAGCTATCTGGGAATTCCTTAATCCAGTCAAGTCACAACCTAAAATTAATCACCACAAGGGTACCAATAAGAGATATGATTATTTCTTTCAAGTATTTAAAGATTGCTATGTAGGAAAGAATTGAACAGTTTTGTGAGTCTAAATGGCAGAATTCAAAGCATTAGGTTATTAAGAGGCAGAAAAACATTGATCCAGTAAGAGACATATTTTCAGTGTATGAGTTGCCAAATTGACTTTCCACAGAATATATTGACTATACATTGCTGAATCTGTTTAATCAGAGGTTTAAATTCCTCATGATAGGCATATCTACACAAATTCACATATTGGCTAGAGATTGAGTCAGATGATCAAAAACTTCCACTTAGAGAATCTATGCTCCTGTGCTTAACACTTAAAAGTGACCAGGAAAAAGGAACAAAAACAGGAGCTTCAAAGGGTTTGCCCTATGAAGTAGTGTCCTGTTCAAAATAACACTGGAAGTGAAAATAATCTTCCTTCAGATCCCTTCTTATCTGGCTTACTTCAATGTATGGAATTGTCATCACATTGTTTACATATTTGGAAATTTCTGGATAGATGTGCATTTGACCTGAATGTAGAAAAGAAGCTTTCTAATGAGTTATGGAGCTATTCTGTAGGAGTTACTTTACTTTACGAGAACACCTACCAATAATCTTTCTCACCATAAAGTTCAGCAGGTTGCTTTGCACAGTACTATACAATGATCACTATTGTCTGTAAATAAGTACCAACTCCCTTGGTGGGACTGTACAGGCTGTTATATGCTGACATGAATCAACCTTTCAAATTTTAAATATTATTACATAATCCAGATGCTCTCGATCAAGCCATTTGTCATTTCTCCCAAATTCCTTGTTCTTTCATACCTTTGTGGATATATCTAACTATATCAGGGAGTTGCTGGCAATGGCAATTTACATTTTCATTGCTAACTGGATACCTGCATCCTTCAAGATTCTACTTAAATACAATGTTTTTTTCCTGTGGCCTTCCCCAACTTCTGGTAGATTTAGTTACTTCCTCTTCTATTACCCTGTAATACTTTGTAAAAACTCAGACTCTTGTTACATTGTATGATAACTGCCTGTATTTCATTCTACTCATTATACTGAGCTACTCAAGGTCACTGAACAGTGTTTTAGTTATCTGCTACATTCTTAGTGTTTGGTCCCTAGTCTCACAAAGTGTTGTAGCCCAGTGAATTTTTGTTGGATGATGTATGTGTGATAGGAATATTGTAATTGATAAATTGACTAGAACATGCATGTTGCATAAGGGGGAAATTTAGGGATATGTTGAATACATTGTGTCCCACTGAAACTCTGGGTATAGCCCCAAAACAGTGATGATACTGGGAAAAGAAGTTGAAGATTAAAGAAAGCAGAGAACAGGGAACAAGAGAGACTAGTGAAGGGACAGAGGAACACTGAAATTAGAGGTTTATGATAATAATGCTTTAGAAAATATACTTTGGATTACTGGATTACTTAACTTTCGAGGATTAGTTTATGTGTAAGTGTGTGTGTGTGTGTGTGTGTGTGTGTGTGTGAGAGAGAGAGAGAGAGAGAAACTATAATCTGGAGGGCTTTTTAATTTCTCCATCCACAAAGAACAGTTAATACTATTCTATGTCTTGCTGGGAAATTGACACAAATGATTTCCACGCACCTATATTTATAAATTCAGAAGCTCTTCTAGAATTATGCTCAATTGCTGAAGTTAAATGAAAATCATAATTCTGTTTGTGTCTGACTCATAGTTACACTTTTGGACTCCTAAAGTAGAAATGACTAAGCAAACGTATATAACAAGCATCCACTTGTCAAAGATTAACACTGTTAAAACACACTTTCAGAGTTACTTCCATACTTAAATCTAGGCTAATATATTTTAGAACTTGTCCCTCTAGATATGAGCTGTCACACACATTGAATGACGTGCCAAAGATAAAAACAGCAGGGCGTGGGGTGTAGCTTAGTGATAGAGCACTTGTTTAGCATGTGTGAGGCACTGGGTTCAATCCTCAGCACAGCATAAAAATAAATAAATAAAATAAAGGCACTGTGTTCATCTAAAACTATAAAAGTTTTTTAAAAAGATAAAAACAGCACTTCTTTGGTGCATACACACATACACACAGAAAGATTTGCAAAACATCAAGTTGAATATAGGTTCATTTTACTGTGTATTTGATTAATCAAAACATATTACTTAAATAGTACACAGCCTCTGATCTATAAAGCATGACTGGAACATTTTTAGAAGCACAGAATAACAATTCTTGTCATTTTAGCAGCAGAGTTCTTTTTTTTTTTTCCATTTCCATTTACTGGAGATAAAGGATGCACCTGGCATATTACTTTCTGTCAAGTTTTCTATTTTCAAGTGTTTTTAGATTTCTTGAAGAATTGTACAAGTTTAATTAATGATATAAATTATAATTATTTATTTACACTTGCATTGCTAATGAGAAGTCAGAGTTTTGAAGGTCATGATAATTTTACTTTTCTTCAGACTGTAATTCTCAGGGGAAGGAGGTGAACGTGAGACATATACTCACTTAGGAAAGAAACCACAAGACCAGAGAACATGATTGAAGCATCATCAATTGATTGCATGCAAAATTTTTCATTTCATTTTTTCATGTTGAAGTGCAATGAAGCTTTTCCACATTTACTATGTGAAAGTAAATATGTTCAGCTTAGTATTTTGGGAGAGAGAGAGAAAAGAAGAAAATGCAATTCTTGTCTACAAAAGGGGTGCCCTGTAACAGGGAAAACATCCCATTTAAAATCATTAGGGAACACCTAGGTCATGATATTTTTAGCATAAAATAGATAAGAAAAGAACTAATAAGATATAAATGTAACAGTTAATATTGGGCAAGCCTGCTTTATTATTTTTTGGTCCATATATGAAAATTCTAAGTGTAATTATCTGTGAATAGAATACAAGACCATAATTTTACCTACAAGAGCTGAGCTGCATAAGCTGTTTAGCTATTAAACATACGGTAAAGAATCTCTTTGATGTGTAGATGCTAGCACACAATAAGTGGGAGGGAATACAAGTCCATTGGAATAGACCAAGGGGAATGAAGGGAATGGGGGGGGGGGGATAGGAAACTCAGACATAACTTCTTTGGACATAACTTTCCTATCTTCATATATGAATACATGACATGTGGTGAAACTCCACATCATGTTCAATCACAAGAATGGGATCCTAATTAGAATAAGTTATACTCCATGTATGTATAATATGTCAAAATTCTTTCTACTGTCATATATATCTAAAAAGAACAAATAAAAAAAGAAGCTGTGGGTCAAGTTATTTTCTATAGTCAGGTAATCTACCCCTTATTTTCTTCTCAAAGTCATTATTCCATATCTTAGACTGAGAATCTCATAAGAAGTTGTGAGAGAATCTGGTTGGTTATGGTTCAAAATATAGAACCTGCTGAAACCAATATTCCATTCGTATCAGAGATTCCAGATGGTAGCAGATGATAAATATTTTTCGTGATAAAATATGTCTTTAATAACATTGTGATGGATGTATTACATGCAAATAGATCTGGTTAAAATCTGACCTGTACCTAGTAAGTATCTTTGGGTGAGTCATTTATCCTGAGCCTGAGTTTTCTCATATTAAAAATTGAGACAATAATTTCCACTGGACAATATTATTTTGTTTTTTGAACACTAAAGTATTCAAGCACAGCATCTGGCATGTATTAAGTATTCAAAAATATCAGTTTATTTTTATCCTCTTGATATTTTATAAATGACCCTATACTACTAAGTCCCATTTTTGTGTTAATTTATGATATCACACTGTTCCCTTGAGAAGACTATAAATATATAACATATAAACTATATAAACTTTTGGTCAAAAAATTCTAGACAAAAAAAATACGAATGCCTCAGTAAGAAGTCATTGTCACTATTGCAAACATAAATATAACTGAATCTCTTATTTACTGAATACAAAGGTAATCTTTAAGTGTTAAAGCTAAAATTATGTAATATATGGCATGGAGAGCAATGATTAAATATCTTACTTAAACCCTTACTAAAGACCTGTAAAAAATGACACAGAAAAACTACAAAAAGTTACTTCAACATTAGATACCCTGTTTTCTCCAATTTTAGAGACAGTAATAATCCTTGCCCACTAGAAACAAAATGTCAGCATTTTATAAACTAACAAAAATTTTCTGAAGTGTTAGTATTACTGTCATTTTTAAAAGAATTCTGCGACATATAAGGGCTTTTTGAAATAATTAAATCATATTAGACATTTTTCAAGATGAACATGTAATGAATTTTTCACAAGAAAATGATTTACGTTACCAGAAAAAAGTTTTGTCAGTGGAGGAAGGGAAATAATTTTTGTGGTCATATAAACCGTGCTTCTTAAAGTCTACAATAATTCTTTTTAATAAGAGAAAGTATTTTGAACACTGTAAAAGTTTTGAGAATTGTCATTGATTTTTATGCAGGAAAGCATTCAGTATAACACATTAATAAGTTTCTTACTATGTAACTCTACGTAATCCTCAAGGTATAATAAGGAGGATGTAAAAGGAAATTCCATACACATTCTCTACACTTCAGAAGTTTGAAATTTGATTAGGGAGATAAGGCTAACTTGAACAAATAGATCACAAAATTAGATAGTATGTAACCAGAATTAAGCTACATGATATGAACTCTAAGTATTATATAGGTAATGACAAGAAAGAAAGAATTTATTTCCAAAGTAACTAAACATGTCTTCAAGCAGAGGGTAGAATTTGATCTGGATTTCAATGAAAATGGAGAATTTGTATAGGTGAAAGTGGATTACACTTCTACATGCCACAAACATTACAGAAACAGTCATTGACTGTCTATCATTGTCTATGATGTGAACCAGCATAGCACATCAATGTGAAAGACATCAGAGGACACATTTCAGTGAGGATATTTGCTATAAAATTAGATTAGAGCATGTCTGAACCATGAAAAATAGAGAATATAAGATTGGTGTCAGAAAGCAATATACAATGGCAGAACTTGGTAGAAATTTCCTTTCTGTGGTACCTAGGAAATTGGATGCAGGGGGGATAAGAATGAGCTGTCAGTTGTAAGCATGTGATCATAATTTGAGGAAGGCATTTAAACCCTAAGTTGTTTGCTATTGTTAGTTAACATATGTCAGTTTGTAGAATAAACATTCAAGATTTCTATGCACTCTTAAACTTAACTAAATTTTCAATTAGAGTATTACTACCAAGAGATTATAGAGTTGCCTCATCCATAGTGATGTAAGTTAAAGAGTAAGTTGACGATACTGTGTATATTATTGACATAACCTTGTTTTCCTGTATTTGTGGAAAAATTTGAATGTGATATTAAAACAACTGAAATTAAACATTAGTCACTTAGATACATTTTTATAGTAATATGTAAATGCATACACTGTGATGCATTTCTTGCTAATTTTTCCATTGTAAATCTTGATCTAGTCCCTAGTCTTTAATATTTCCAAATTTGATTTAGAGTTCTTCATTCAAACTCACAGTAAATCATTAACTTGAAGTATGCCTCTGTTATGTCAACTGTACAACATCAAACTATCTTTTTTTTTTTTGTTTTTTGGGGGTGCTGGGGATCAAACCCAGGGCCTTGTGCTTACAAGGCAAGCACTATACAGACTGTGTTATCTCCCCAGCCCTCAAACTATCTTGACATCAAAGATCTTTACAGTTTCTTACAGTTCTGAGTGAATTAACTCTGTGTTGGCCAAAGACTATATCCTCTTGATTTGAGTAATCAAAAGGGAAGTTTTGTTTTTTATTTCTGACCTCCAATAATCTAGGAAGATATTTTGTTTTGATTTTTATTGAAATTCATCAAATAATATTTTAATCTTGCTTAAAGAAGAAGATAATTAAAGAAATTGATTATGTTTCCATTTTAGTGTGAAACCCAAATGTCTTGATTTTATATGAGAAAAATGAATACAATCTTGAGAAGGAATAATTTCCTACTAAATACATTCTTACTACTAGCTAAAATAGTCATAATTTCTAATAAAATATGATTATCTTAGCCATAATCCAGCAGCCTCCTTTGGAACAACTTAAACTGAAATATAAAAATATTTCTGTATCACAAAACTTTCATGTTATTATAAAATTCCATTGACCTTCAGATTTAATGATGCAACTAATTCCCTATTCAATGTGCTTTTTATATGCCATATTTGCTTATTCAGTAAATATTTATTGAGTACATACTATGTTAGACATTCTGCTAGACTCTGAAGAAACAATGGAAGACATGTTTCTTAAGGTTCTTGGCATTTGTCATTAAATGAATGATGGATACTCCTCGATACAGGTATAAGGAAGCACAAAATTTAAGTAAAGCTCTTGTTAGAATAAAATTGTATAAGCATCCAAAGCATAGGGGGTTAAATTTTATTGTTACTGAAACCTAATTTTATTACAAAACACTTATAAAAAGTGTTGATAGTACCATAAAATATTTGAATTTTGAACACATTTTAAATGAGACACAAGTTTTTTAAATCAAAACATAAACTGGTTAAATCTACTTAGATTAAAGTGGAGTCAGGTAACCAAGGAAGACGTAAATATTAAACACTTCAAACTATCAAATGTTGGTAAGTTGTTGGGAGCAGAGAAAAATATGTTTTTGATGATCTTGTGGACAATGGTTTGCAGCAGAGTTATGGGAGACTAACCCAGATTCAGGAAACAAAACAGAGTGTAGTTGGTGAGAGAATGGACAGCAAATGGAGAATAAACATTATAGAACGTTGACAGATAAAGGAGACATTTCCAGAATTAGTGATTAGACTAAGTAGAGTTACTTTTATTTGCTTTTTGTTGTTCTTTTTTTTTTAGGAAAGCCCTAGACATATTTAAAGATTAGGGTCTATTTGTAAGTAGAATGAATTCAATGTTTGGTTGAAAAAACACAATGTGAGCATGTTCTACATTTTACTAAAATATTAAACTTCACATTCCTCAGGGAAGGGTCTTCTGAATGGTCATTTATTCACTGATCTAAATGGTACACCATGGTGAAAGCTATTTAGACATGTGATAATAAAGTCAAAGTGACTTTGTTCTAGAAATGTGACTTTAAGAAGGATAAGTCCTGGCTAGGACTGTCAGAAGAACCTGAAGCAAGTACAGTGGAACTATCTCCATGAGTTTTGTGCAATTAAGTGAGATACATTTTTTAAATTCACAATTTATTGTGAACCAGATTATGTTAGGGAAATATAGCTACTAATGAAGTCCACCATTCTTTCTGCTCTTTTAGAAACTTCATTTAATATTCATAGATTTCTTATTTCCCTGACATAACTTGAAATCTGCATAATTCACCTGTCTCTACTTTTATTTCCATAATTTATCATAGGGGTTTTTGTTCATTAGAATGTTTTCCATTCATTATGTGTAATACATCTAAAATTTTAGGGTATTTCTGTTCCTGTTAAGTTTTTTAATTAGAAGTGCCTTGTAGTCAGATAGAATATTTTCTTTTTCTTTGAAGTTTGATTCACTTCCATTGTAAATCAGATATCCATACATTTAAAATCAGACACTTAATATACTATAGATGTGCACAGAATTGAATTTAGAATGTATTAATATACTAAAATAAAATAATACAAAAATAATAATGTGCACTCTTGAAATTAAGGACTACAATTTACTGAATTTTTTCAATTCCCAAAGGCATACATTTTGGTTGTAGAAGAGCATTCCTATACCCTATTTAACAACTTTACAAGAATCCACAATTCTCCTGCAAGAGGACTATAAAAAGAAGAATTCATTTGTTGAATGAACTCTAGGCCATATTCATTCAGAATCTTTATAATTATAAAATCTTAAAAGCATGTTTTCATGAAAAAGCATTCTTATCAAACTAAACCAATAGGGAAAAACAAGTCATCTTTATTTTCAGATACTTCCTTTTTTATAAACAGTGGTCATAATACAGCACATACCATTTTCTAACTCATAGAAAGTATTTAATTTTATTAAGCATTGCTAAAACAGTGAGTAGAATATTAAATCACTTACATCACTCATACCATGTTAAAAATAAAGTCTTTTTTGAATGTTTTTGAGAAAACACTCCAGTGATATTGTGATGCATATGCAGGTGTAGATGTGAGATACTATTTCTTTAACACTTTATCATTTTATGACATTTTAATTTCCCAGTGAGTATGATTAATACTACTTGGAAATAATTTATCACTAACACTAATTCAAATGGTGGATCATCTCTAAAAATCAGTTGGCAATGAAACTGATATCCTGCTGATATCCTACTAGTTTAATGCATTAACATACACTCTCATTAATACCGTGTTTATCCTTGTTGACAGGTATCACATTTGCTGGTTTTAAAAAGTATGTCCCCTCTAGTTCAAAGACATTTTGGTCTTTAGAAAACTAAATTATGCTAACGCAAGAGACTGATGCATACAAGCTTGTTCATGGCCATATGTTTAAAGCTATCAAAAAGTATAAGTTGCATATTTGCAGTGTTTATCCTGCTAAAACTGATTAATATAATGAATCATGTGTTACTGCAAGGGAAGAAGTTTTCCTTTTTGTCTTCATTTCCTATTAAATTTGGCTTGCAATTTCAGTGAAAGTAAAAGTAGGTTATGCACACAAGCTGAAACCAGGAATCACATGCCAAGAAATCTACACTGTACATGATTTAAATATGTTGAGTTGCTTATTTTTAGAAAATAAGCTCTTCTATTGGCTCCCACCCATAGGTTGGTCTTTTTTCTTAAAAATCAATATACAGAATGAGTGCTTCCCTTTCATAAGACAAAAATTATCTGAAAATACTACAATGTTTCCAAAAATCATTTCCTACTGAAGCATTCTGTGCAGTATGAACAGAAATATATTGTGATAATGCCATACTACTACAAGAAAAGGAGAAAAAGCATGAAATGGAAGACTACCTCAATTTTTCATGTATGGGGCATTTAATTGCAATGCGTTTTTTTGTCTAAATACTAATTCAGCAGTTCTTAGAGTATTGCTAACTATAATAAAACCATCAAGATGTCATGAAGGAAATGATACTCTGAACAACTCCCCTCATCGTTTCCAGATATTGGTATTAATTAGTTTAGTCAGTCTGAATAGCAAAACTATGAGTGGGAATCTGCCTTCATCCCTCATACCAATGCCAATATGTTCGTGTACTTGTATTCTTTTCAATTTTCAGCTAACATGTGTTAAGTATTTTCCATGTTCCTGGTTCTCTGTTACTGGACAAACATACAAAGGCAATTTAAGATATCATTTCTTATCTCAAGGAGTTCTCTGATATCTAACTATTCCTAAACTCACCAGATAATGGGGTGGAAGAAAAAGTGATTGACTAAGTGGCTTACTATAGCATTTAAAACTGATGGTCTTCTGGTCATGTTCCATGTCTTCCTAAAGACAGACACCACATGAAGTTCCATTTCCTTCAATCCATCACAATATGAAGATTCCTGGGAAGGGGAGTCCATTTATTGTTCAGCAGGCCAAGATTTATTCATGGCACCTAAGGTGAATAGTAATTGGATTACAATTCCCAGGGAGTTATCTTGAATTTTGAATGTCAGGTCTAAGCTACCTCATATTTGAAGATGTGATATACTCAAAGTTAAGAACTACTGAGTCATCAAAAAAGCTAACCATCATCACAGCTAAATTTAGCCTGCAGGGCTTAGAAGGGAATGTTTGATGGGTGAGGCCAAATAAGAATTAACTTCCACATTTGTAAGTATGCTGTGACAGTTTCTAAAGACTTACTAGGAATGATTAATATTTTGGCAACAGACACAGAAATGTAAAAGACTAATCTTTGCAAAAAAAGGCATGCCACACAGGATAAAATGTTTATATTCCATTTATTTAGAACTTATACTTTACATAATATATATTAAAACTAATTTTCATATTTATTCCCATTTTACAAAGAGAAAACCAAGGCTTGAAGAAGGCAAAGTCTGTGGTCTAGTTTCACTTAATAATTGGTGGTCCTGTTATTTTAGCCCAGGTCAGTCTTGACAACAGATCTCATACTATTTCCACTCTACCATGATACATTGAAAGGAGTGGTGGTTTGACAAAATGTTTCAACCTTGCAATTGCTACAGTATTGTGAAAGTACCATCATTGCTGAACACTTCTAATGCCCTTATCTATCCTTTTTAGCATAAAATTATTTGGGAAATAATCAGAATTGTCCACTTTAAGGCACTATCTATTGATGTCCAGGAAAAGAAGATAAGAATTTAGCTTGTGGTAGGCAAAATAATAATTCCTCCAAAGATGTCTGTACTCCAATACCTGGAACCTGTGTTACTTTTATAGCAAAGGCAGTAATGTGTTGACAGATATGATTAAAGTTAGGGACACTGAGATAGGGACATTATCCTGGATTGTCATAGTGGTCCAACATAACCATATGATTTTCTAAAAGTGGAAGGAAAACAGAAGACAGTGTCAGAAACAGATGTGATAGGAGAGAAATAAACATGCCATTGTTATTTTTAAAGATGAAGAAGGAGGCTATGAGCCAAGGAATAGGGAAAGCTGTCAACTGTTCACAGCAAGGAAAAGTAGAACTCAGTGAAATAATATAACCAATCACAAGGAATTTGAATTGTCATGAAAACAAATTCTCCCTTAGAGCTCCTAGAAAGGAATGTAGTCCTGCCAATATCTACTCTTTAACCCCATAAGATTCTTATTAGACATACCTTCTACAGAACTATAAGATCACAATGTTGTAAGTTTCTACATTTGTGATCATTTACAAGGTCAGTGTTTCAGTCAGCGTTTTCACTGATGAAACCGAAGACCTGAGAAGAACAATTTTAGAGGAGGAAAATTTATTTACTGCTTATAGTTGCAGTGATCTCATTCATAGATGGCCTACTCCATTGCTCTGTATCTGAGGTAAGGCAGATCATCATGTAGTGGAGGAAAGCAGCTGGGTACATGGCACCAGGAAGGAGTGGGGTGGGGAAGGAGAAAGAAGAGAGTAGAGAGAGCTCTGCTCACCAGGGACAAAATATATACCCCAAAGGCATGCCCTCAATGACCCACCTCCTCTAGCCATACCCTACTTGGCTACAGTTACCACCTAGTTAATCTCTATCAGGGGATTAATGCACTGATTGGGTAAGGGTCTCATATCCCAATCATTTCACCTCTAAACTTTCTTGCATTGTTTCACACATGAGTTTTGTGTGATACTTCATATCTAAACCATAACAGTCAACAATAGAAAAATAATACATGGTTATTTTTCACACATACTCATTCCTCCCACAAACCCACACACAAAAACTTCCTATTCCCAAGACATATATTTATCCTATCATTTTGGTTGGTAGAGTTAATGTTTATATTATTACAACTTTATGAATGTTATCAATGTCTGAGACACGGGCTGTAATTTATTTTTCCTTTTCCATGAAATTTTCTTGTCCCATGAGTTAATTCTCTCCCCACTCCTTCGTCCTTGATTTTCTGTATTATCACTAATTCATCCCTAAAACACTCATCCACTTGTGTAAATGTCCTATTAATATGTGTGGACACACTAGGTATTTTATTATGTTCTTGTAATAAATTGTATTATGTTCCTGGAACATTGCAAATTCTTTTTTTTTTTTTTCTTTTTCTTCTTCTCACCATCAAATTAAATTAGACTATAAACTGAAAAAAATAATAAAGATAACTTTTTTGGTGTGGTACTGGAGATTGAACCTAGGGGCCCTCTACCACTGAGCTATATTACCAGCCATTTCTATTTTTTTTGCCTAAAACTCTTGACTTGCTAGGATTATAGGGTACAATGAGGATGACATAATCAAGTACGTGCAGCTTGGGCCATCAAGGGCTAGTTGAACAGGTTAAAACTTTAATTTAGGAGGTAGTTGTAAAAGGTTGAAACTCATTGTTGTCTGGGGAGGGCCCAGCATTTGGTATCTGCCCCTTTCCCCCAGGGCTGCTGGGAGGTTAATCTTTGGTTAGTTTCCCCACCCTCCTCCAGAGCTGCACCTCTCTCCATTTTTCTTCGGGGGCTCCCTTATAGGAATATTGTTTTCCATAACACTTTAGTAAGGTCTGGCAAATTTTGTCTACTGTGTATACCCAAATGACATATAGACTGTTCATATAACCTTTGAAAGTTCCCTCATGTCCTTTACTGTAAATCCTTCCTACAGTCCCAATCCCACTGGAGGCAATTCCTGATCTGATAACAATAACCATAAATTAGATTATTCTTTACATAAATGGAAAAAAAATGGGACATAATCTTTCATATTAGTTTGGGACCACATTCACTCAATATAACATCTATAAGATAATCCATATTTTATTCCTTTTAGGAATTCATTTTTATTGCTGTCTTTTTTCCTTCCAAGAATACGACATAATTTGTTTACCTACTTACAAATTGATATATTGAGGTATTTAGAGTATGGGGCTATTATAAATAAAATTAGTATACACATATTTATGCCAACCTTATTGTGGATTGTTATGGGGCACAACTTAAGAACAGACCGATCACCACCGAGAAGTCCAAATTTGAGAGTATTTATTAAACCGACCAACTGACTGTCTCACACAATGCCCCAAAAAATGGCTACTGCGAGAACAGCCCTGACCACAGGGTTGTAGGGGTTCTTATAACAAAAATCACATCAATCATAAGTGTCTGTTGCTATGATTCAAAATTACAAACTAACATCATGAGATCATCACCAGAGGGGGAAGTGGGTCAAAATGACCCTTACCTAGGTACAAACTAAAGAATAGTTACTAACATCCACACAATCACTGTTCACATGGTACATTGTTTAGGAGCAATAGGAATCAAAAGAGAGCAATTTTTGTTTACATAGGAATTGTTATTCTGTATTGTTAAACATGTCACACTAAGTAACTGATGATGGGCACAGAGATGGGGTGTTTCCATGGGAGAAGATTATTTCCTACATAACATGGAGTCTCAGAGCAAAATGGAGTCTATTTAGTCATTTCCCTTAGAGTCTGGCCTAAAATATTCTCATGGAGTCAGATCTGTTAGCCCATCACAGATATTTTGAAATTTTATTTTGGATAACTACCTAAGACTATAGTTGTTGTGTTTTGGAGTATGCTCATAGTTAATTTTATTAAAAAACTGCCAGCGGATAAGGACATATAATGGGGGGTGGGACGGGCTAGCATTAGGTTTAGGGTTAGGTTTAGAGTTAGGCTAAGGAGAGCGGTAAGAATGAAGGAAAGAAGGACTGTGTAGAGGGAAAAGAGGGGTGGGAGGGGTGGGAGGGGTGGGGGAGAGGGGAAAAATAAAATAAAGATCATTACCCTATGTAAACGTAAAAAAAAAAAAAAAAAAAAAAAAAAAACTGCCAAACTTTTGCCAAATTTGAAATATAATTTCAGACTGCAACCAGAAAAGTATGAGTATTTTAGTAGCTCCACATTCATACCAGCATTTGTTCTTGTTCAATCTTTTTGCTTTTAATAAATGGTTTGACTTTTCATTTTGTCATTGGTGGGTTTTTAAACAACAGACCTTGCTAATGTTGATGAAATCTCACTTATCCACTTTTTAATTTATGGAAAAATGTTCATGAGAATTTTTTTCAAATGTTATAGAAATTTTATAAATGCATTTTTACTTTTTGATCTATAATCCATTTTGAAGTTGTGTTCATGTTTCCCTGTGTCTGTGCCATATTCTTTAAGAGTTCACTATGAGTCATCTTCCTTTTCTCCATATGGTTACCTCACTGTTCTAAAACCATTTTTGTTTTTTACTAGGAATTTAACCCAGAAGCACTTAATCACTGAGCCATATCCCCAGCCCTTTTTATATTTTATTTAGAGATGGGGTCTTACTAAGTTGCTTAGGGCCTCTTTTTATTTATTTACTTTTTAAATTTTGAGACAGTGTTTCGCTTAATCTAACACCCTTCTTGAGAGGGTTTTCCTTTTTCTATCGAATTACCTTGACATCTTTGTCAAAAATCAATTTATACCCATATATAGGTAGGTTTACTTCTCGACTCTTCATTTTATTTTATTGATCTGTTTGTCTACACTTATCTCAACATCACACTGTCTTTATTATTATAGCTTTATCATAAGCCATGAACTCAGGTAGCATGTATCCTCCTGATACCGCCGTTTACCGGTGACGAGTTCTGCTCCTTCTAATGTTGAAGATTGAACACTAGAGAAGCACGCCAAGGCAAGCATATTAAGCAGGTTTATTTAAAGGGAATAATACAGAGGCAGGAAGAAGGGGGCCATGGCTGATGTTCTAAAGTCCCAAGAAGTGAGCACACCCTACATCTTTTATAGGTTAAAGTCTCTTTTGTTCTCCAGTTCTCTCCCCCCTTATCTCTCTCCTTCCTGCCTACCTAATTAGGCCTGGTTTTGCATTAAGTGAGAAGCCATGGGCAGGGGGAGGGCCAAGGTGATTCAGGCAGATAAGGGCCCAGGGGGCATTAATTAGCATCTCCTTGCTTGCAGTCCTTGATAAAGGCAGGTAAATTTGGTAATCAATGGGCTCCGGAGATCCTTGACATTCCATTCTTCCAGGGGCAGTCTCCAACTTCCAAAGGCAGAGGCTTCATGGCTTCATTTCCTCGAATTGACCCGATTCCCTATTTCTACACTAACTACCTGTCCTTAATTCTGGCTTCACTCCAACTTATTGCTTCTTTTTCAAAATCAATTTGATTATTATAAATGATTTGCATTTCAATTCCAATATACATTTACAATTTTATTGTCAACTTACATGTTTTTAGAAAATGCCAGAATTTTTTTATTGGGACTGTAAGCACAAAGACAGGAAGCAGACCTCAACGGGATCAGAGAAGCCTTTATTCCTTTGCAGACACGGGTGCCATTCGGGTTCACTTTCTGGAAGGGAAAATGGCCATCAGTTACAGAGGAGATTTTGGTTTTATAGGGTACAATGATGTGATCATTGGGAGCTGTGCAATTTTGACAGTCAGGAGCTAGTCAAACAGGTTAAAATTTTAATTTAGGAGAGTAGTTGTAAAAAGGTTGAAACTCAGTGTTGTCTGTGGAGGTAAGAGTCTAGATCCCAGAGATGAGTACTCAAATCTTGCCCATTGTCATTTAGGACTAATTTGCCATGGCAGAAGGTCAAGGTTTAGGACCCAGCATTCAGTATCCACCCCTTTCTCCCAGGACCCATTGTTATCAGGAAAAAATGCTCTGGGAGAGGTTTAATGTTTGCCCATTTTCCCCTCCCTCCTCCGGAGTCACACCATCTCTCCATTTTTCTTGGGGAGCAGTCTTGTAGGAATATTATTTTCCATAACCCTTCGGGGATCACAATGAATCTATAGAACCCTTTGGGGAAAACTTAAATTATAGCAATATCAAATCTTCAGATTATGAACACACAGTATTTCCCTTTTAATTTATGTAATGTTTTGTTTCTTAAGCAAATGTATTATAGATTTAAATGTGTAGGTATATATGTTCTTATAAAATATATTTCAAAATATTTAATGCATTTTGATATTTAAGTATGTAAGTTATGTTTTCAAAATATAAAATGCATTTTGGATACTCATAAATAAATAAAATTTCTCTGTTAATTGTTGCTAGTAAACCAATATAATTATTTTTAAAATTTTATCTTTGTAAGTTGTAACTTTATTTGTTCTATTAGTGACTTGTTCAAATTTTAATTTTTAAAAATTTGCATCATCAAGTCATCTCTGAATAATTTTACTGTGACAAAATTACTTTAACCACTCCAATGTACATGTATCTTATTTCCTTCTATCTTGCCTTTTTTCATTTTTTGGACTTCAAATGCATTAGTTAATAGAAGTAGTGAGAAGAAACATTCTTGCTTTTGTTAAATCATCATTTAGTATGATATCAGCAGTCAATGAGTTTTGTTTCATTTTTAGTTGCCCTATGTTTGATTATGAGGAAATTTCCTATTATTCATTTTGTAGCAGTGGTCCACTTCACCTTTGTAGGTTTTTGTTTTTTTTTTCTTTTTGCGGTGCTGAGGATTGAACCCAGGGCTTCCTGTGTGCCAGGTCGGCACTCTACCAAACCCAGCTCCACTTCACCTTTTGAATATAGCTCTGAGGATTATTTTGAAAAGACCAAGTTTTCCTTTTCCTCTTTTCCCTCTCCCCCTCCCTAACCTGGGGGCAGGGAACAAGATTACCCTGAGCTATCTGCTCCACAGGAAGGAGATATCTGCCAGAGGATCTGGGAAGTTAATATCTCCCAAATTAACAAGTGAATGTTAACACACCAGCATGGGGCCATGGGAACCCATGTCAGGGCACACCTGGAATGTGGTCTTTAAATAGCTTGCTCCTTTAAAACCTCCCTGTTCCTGCTGATGGGCAGAACCACAGTCTCTGAGATAGGAATCCCCTGTTTCTCCTTTGCTAGCAAAGAAATAAAACTTCTTTTTTCCTTTTTCTCAAAACTCTGTCCTAACTATTGAATTGGCATGGGGGACAAAGACTGAGCTTTCAGTAACAATTTTATTGAAGAGTTGTTATCTTGATTGCATATTGAATTGTCAGTTGCAGGTTTGTGTGAAAACACAATGAAAACATAATTTTCTCTTTTAATTTATTAATGTTGCTCATTGAATTTATTAGTTTGCTAATATTGAACAAATGCTTGCACTTCAGATTTAAACTTTATTTCATCATTGTGACAGTCTGCTTTTTGTCACTGTGATTAAAATACGTAAGAAAAACAACCTAGAGGAGGAAAAACTTATTTTGGCTCATGGTTTCAGAGGTCTTAGTTCATGGTGACAGGCTCCATTGCTTTGAACCTGAGGTAAGGGAGAACATCATGGCAGAAGTGTGGTGGAGGAAAGCTTCTCAACTTGCAGCCAGGAAACAGAACAAGAGAGGAAGGGGCTGAGGACAAGAAATACCCTCCAAGAGTATCCTCCAGTGACATACTTCTCTAACCATGCTTTACCACCCACCTTTTCCCCCACCTCCCTCTACTCCATTCAGCTATCAGTGGAATAAGGATCCTATAATTTCCCAAAAGTCTTGCCTCTACCCATGGCTGCATTTGGGACCAAGTCTCTAACACATGAGATCTGGAGGACATATCAGATCCAAAGCAAAACTAGCAAGTTGCATTAACCTTTAAATATATTTTATTTACTTGATATAAAATTGTTTTAATATGGGTGTCTGTATTCACAACAATTTTTGACCGCTAAGCTCATAGTTGATATGAAAGTATAAAATTATTTCTTGTAATATCTTTGGGTGTGGTATCAGGGTTATGTTGACCTCATAAAATGTGTTATCAAGTATTCCTTTATTTTCTGAAAGTATTTGAATAAGGTCATCATTATTTCATCCTTAAAGTCCTAAGTTTTATTATATTTCTGTAAGGAAAAATGCAGCTCAGCTCAGGACCCACGGTGGCTCCAGCCCTTCTGACAGAACTGGCGCTCCGTATGCCCGGTCTGAGTTATGGTCCAACAATAGCTCCCAAAAATCCAAGACAGACACAGGACCTCACGCAAGAGACTTTATTATGTGGAGGACTAGCAGTCCGCTCCAGGTTTGGAAAAGAAGGGAAAGAGAGAGATGGCGTGGACGCTTCTCCCAGATATTGGAATCTCCTGGGCTGGAAGGAACCAATAGTGGAGAAGAATACTTGCAAGCTGACTGATGAACCAATAGCTAGCTAGCATGTTTAGACTGACAAGCTAGGATGTAATGTGGGAAGCAGGAAATGGCTGTAGTGTAGGCCGGAAATTCCTGCAGCGTAAGGGGCAGCAGAGCAACTTTCAGACTGTCAAGTTTGGTTGTGGTGCAATGGAAGGGGCGGGAGATCAGCTTTGTATTACAATTTCTGTGTTTGGATATAACTTCAGTTTCTTTAAAAGTCATTAAGGGATTAATATTTTGTGTTCATGTCATTTTAAAAATAAATTTTATTAAAATTTACCTACATCAACTGATTTTTCCAAATTTATTGACATAAAGTTGGTTTGAATCACATCTTATTATCCTTTGATGTTCACTCTTTTGTAATTTTTCAGCTACTTATATTAGGTGTATTTTGTTCTGCTTTTATCCTCAAGGTGGAAATTAAGATGATTGATTTAAACTTTGTTTCTGTACTATTATAAGTACTCAAAGGCATAAATTTCATAAAAGCACTGCTTTAACTGCATATACAAATTTAATCATTGTATTTTAATTATTTATTTGGAAAAATTTCTAATTGACTTTTTGCATATGCAGTAGTGTATTTTGACTCATAAGTTATTTAGAACTGTATTACTTGCTTCCAAATATTTAGAGATTTTCTAGAAGTTTTATTATTATTTAGTTCTAATTAATTCAGTTTGGCAAGAGAACATCTTTTATAATTTTTAAAATTTACTGACACTTATTTTGTGGCAGGAATAAGTTTTATCTTCTTCAGGGCTTTATGTCTGCTTAAAAGAAACATGTATTCTATTGTTTTTAATTGTAAGTTGGTATAAACACCAATTAAAACAAATTTTAGTGTTATTCAAATTTTATATAAATTTCTATACATTTACTAATTTTAATATAAATTAATGGGAAAAAGAGTTGATAAACTGCAACTATACTGTGAGTTTTTCTGGTTTTTTTTTTCAATTTAAATTGGTCATTTTATGCTCAATGAATTTTAGTATATTTATATTTTTCTATTGAATTGACCCTTTTATCACCATAAATATTTTTGTTTCTTTGTAGGTATACTTCTCATTTTGAGGTCTACTTCAATCTAGCCTGAATATAGCCATGGATGCATTAAAATGTTTACCATTTGTATGATATCTAATTTAACAGTATGGTATTTTCATACTATGTGTATTTTTACATTTAAAGTTATTAATTAATTTATTGTTTTTTTTTGTTACACATGACAGTAGAACCCACTTTGATATAATCATATAAGCATGGAATATTTCTTTTTCTAGTTAGGAACCCACTCTTGTGGATGAACATAATGGTGGGATTCACTGTGATATTTTCATATATGTGCATAGGAAAATTATTTCAGATTTATTTTGCTGTCTTTCCTTTTTCTTTTCCCACTCCTTTCTCTCCACTCCCCATTGTCAAATGGACTGAACATCTATTCTTCCCCTCGCCCGCCTTATTGTGCATCTGCATATCAGAGAAAATATTCAACTTTTGGCTTATTTCATTTAGTGTGATAGTCTACACACTGATCCATTTACTGGCAAATGTCATAAAGCCATTATTCTGTATTGGTGAGTGATATTCCATTGTGAATATATACAACATTTTCTTTATTCATTCATCTATTGAAGGGCACCTAGATTGGTTCCATAGCTTGGTAAATATAAATTGAACTGCTATAAACTTCAACGTGAATGTGTCACTGTAGTATGCTAATTTTAAGTCCTTTGTGCATATACCAAGGAGTGGGATAACTGGGTCAAATAGTGGTTTAATTCCAAGTTTTCTGAGGAAACTATACTGCTTTCCAGAGTGTGTGCAGCAATTTGCAGTCCCAACAGCAATGTATGGGTGTACCATTTTCCCCACATCTTCAACAACATTTATAGTTACTTGTGTTCTTGATAATTGCCATTCTGACTGAAGTGTGATAAAATCTGTGTAGTTTTAATTTGCATTTCTCTAATTGCTAGAGATATTGAACATTTTGTATTTTTTCTTCTGTGTTATTCATTCAGGTTCTTTGCCCATTTACTGATATTTTTTTGGGAGGGGTGTTAAGTGTTTTGAGTTCTTTACGTATTTTGTAAGTTAATGCTATATCTGAGGTGAAATGGCAAAGATTTTCTCCCATTATATAGGCTATCTCTTCACATTCTGGATTGTTTCCTTTGCTATAAAGAAGCATTTTAGTTTGATGCCATCCCATTTATTGATTTTTTATTTTACTTTTTGTGCTGTAGGAGACTTATTAAGAAAGTTGGTTCCTGAGCCCCTATGTTGGAGTGTTGGGCTTACATTTTCTTCTAGTAAGTTCAGGGTTTCTGGTCTAATACCTAGGTCTTGTTTCCACTTTGACTTTTATGCATGGTAAGAGATAGGGTTAAATTTCATTTTTCACTGGGAGTAGTGGTGCATGCCTGTAATCCCAGCAGCTCAGAAGGCTGATGCAGGAGCATCATGAGTTCAAAACCAGCCTCAGCAACAGCAAGGCACTAAGCACCTCAGTGAGACCCTGTCTCTAAATAAAATAAAAAATAGGGCTGGGGAAGTGGCTTAGTGGTTGAGTGCCCCTGAGTTTAATTCCTGATACCAAAAAAAAAAAAAAAAAATTATTTTGCTACATATGAATATCCAGTTTTCCCAGCACCATTTGTTGAGGAGGGTATCTTTTCTCCATTGTATGTTTTTGGTACCTTTGCCTAGTATGATATAATTGTATTTATGCGGGTATGTCTTTACATTTTCTATTCTCTTCCATTGGTTGTCTTGCCTGTTTTGATGATAATACTATGCTGTTTTTTATAAATTGATTATTTTTTAACTATATGAGGATGTTGCCTTGAATAGTTTGATCCAGTTTTAATCAATGTTGTAATTGAAATGTTCAGTTGAAATTTAACTTTTTGTTATTAGTTTCTTATTCGTCTCATCTCTTATTTTCTATTCTACTCTACTGCTTTTTTTTTTTAACTTCTGTACACTATGTTTTATTGGATTCTATTTTGTTTAACACATTTTCTGTAATAATATAAAGCTGATTATATTTGTAATTGCCTTTGGGATTACACTAGTCATTCTTACTTATCACAAACTACTTACAATAAAATTGCACCAATGTCTGTTTCATTTTTCACACTTCATCAAAAAAAGACTTAAAATCATATAATTGCATTATCACTCCCTACTTTTTGGCTGTTGTTATCTTAAATTTTAATTCTGTATTTGATATAAGCTCCACTTCACAGTAATTTTTTTTCCTATGAAAGCCATTTTTTGATAAGAAAATTAATGTGTCATACAATGTAACAAGAATGCAAATGATGTCAAGTTTCTCATCAGAAACAATGGAGGCTAGAATACATGTGTAAAACACAGAAAAACGGGGCCCTATAAACCTAAAATTATATATTCATTAAAAATGTCCTTTAAAATTATGGTGAAATATACAAGTTTTATGAAAAAATAAAATATTAAAGAAGTTGGTGTACACAGACTTATACTAGAAGAAATTTAAATGGAGTTCTTCAAGTTGGAAAGAAATACTTAATATTTAATTCAGATACACAAAAAAATGAATAAAGAGCACAAGATATGATAATGTTATAAATGATAAATGTCCAATGCAGGTTAATTTTTCTTCTCTGAATTTAAGAAAAGCAAATGGTAGTAAAAAACATTTCAAATAAAAATATGATATTCATCTGTAAAGTGTCTGTCCAGTTCCTTGGCCCATTTATTGATTGGGTTATTTGTATTTTGGATGTGAAGATTTGTAAGTTCTTTATAAATTTTGGAGATTAGTGCTTTGTCTGAAGTGTGTGTGGAAAAGATTTTCTTCCACTCTGTAGGCTCTCTTTTCACATTATTGATTGTATCCTTTGCCAAGAAAAACCTTTTTAGTTTAAATCCATCCCATTTATTGATTTTTGCTTTGATTTCTTGTGCTTTGAAATTGGTGCAGCTCCTCTGGAAAGCAGTGTGGAGAATCCTCAGAAAACTTGGAATGGACCCATCTTTTAACCCAGTTATCCCACTCCTCAGTTTATACCCAAAGGGCTTAAAATCAGCATACTACAGTAATGCAGTGACATCAATGTTTATAGCAACTCAATTCATAATAGCTAGATTGTGGAACCAACCTAGATGCCATCAACAGATGAATGGATAAAGAAACTGTGGTATATATATACAGTGGAATATTATTCAGCCATAAAGAAGAATGATATTATGGCATTTGCAGATAAATGGATGGAATTGGAGAATATCATGCTAAGTGAAATAAGCCAGTCCCAAAATAACAAAGGTCGAGTGTTTTCCCTGATAGGTAGATGATGATATATAATGGGGTGGGGATGGTGGGGCATGAGAAAAGAAGGAAGGAACTTTAGATTACATAGAGGGAAATGAGAGGGAGGGGGTATGAAAAATGGTGGAATGAAACAGATATCATTACCCTATGTACATGTATGATTACACAAATGGTATGAATCTACATCATGCACAACCGCAGAAACAAAAAGATGTACCCCTTTGTGTACAATGAATCAAAATGCAGTCTGTAAAATTTAAAAAATAATTTAAAAATATGATATTCATAAAAAATTTTAAAAACTGTGCAAGTTCCAAAAATAAATTTCCTATGGTTTATGATCTAAATATGAAAAACAAACCAATAAACTTTATAGAAGAATATAGTACATTTTCATTATTTTTAGTAAAATTCCTTAAACAGAACACAGAAAGAAATAATCATAAAAAATAAATTGATAAATTAAACTGTATTATACTACTGTAAGAATTTTTTTTTCATCAGAAATGATGGGAAAGTGAAAAGAAAACCATAGAATAAGGAAAATTATAAACAACATAGTTATAATTATGGAGTATATAAAGAACTCCCAAGTATCAATAAGAAAACTTCAGTCAGCCTAATAAGAAATATAGACATTTTAGAAGGGAGGATGTTCTGATGGCCAATATACATATAAAATGGTGCTAAAATATTAGCAATGAGAGAAATACAAATTCTAACTATAATGAATTGCATTACACACCAGTTGAAGTAGCATTAAAAAAAGAACTAAAATACCACAGTAAGCCAAAAGTGAATCAATTGAAATTTTTATACAGTGCTGTCAAGGATGTAAATTTGTATACCATGTTGGAAGACAATTTCACAATGCCTATTAACAGCATAAATGCAAATAATTTATGGCTTTTAAAGAATTGTATGAACATTTCAACAGGATTCATGTACAACAGTGGATGGTAACATTATTTTTATAGACAAAAGAGGAAACAACTCAAATGGAGATGATGAATAAATTATGCTATAATGGAATGTTATATAAAAATAAAATATTATCTCTATCCCTGAACCTTGTATGAAATGTTTTCCCTAGAAATTTTGATATACTAGCAACTAATATTTATTCTATGTACACTATTGCTGACAAAATTCTACATAATCCATTTAATGAATAAAAAGTAGTTGAGGTATACACTTATTTTTCTGATGTTGCAGAATAAAACTGAGATGTTTGAGTAATACAGTCAGTAAGTGGTAAACCTGCAATTTGAACCTGACCTTCTTGAAAGCAAAGATTGTCCTTTTTCTATGTCATCTTACTCTTTCCAATTGCATAATACCCTAGCAAAATATACTCTTGAGATACTGGCTATATTGTATGGTATTTACAAAAATAAGTGGACTATGCATGTAAAGTAGGTAGAACAGTGCATAATACATTGCAAATAACCAAAATTCATATTTTGTTTTACTAATACAATATGGAATCAATCTATAAATAGAATTTTATATATTGCTTCAAGACCTAATGAGCTGGGGCTGTGGTTGTGGCTCAATGGTAGAGTACTTGCTTAGCAAGTATGAGGTGCTAAATTCAATTCTCAGCACCACATATAAATAAATAAAATAAAGGTCTGTTAACAACTAAAATAAATATTTAAAAAAAGACCTAATGAGCCTTTCCCACAGTATTAAACATTTTCAGAAAACATGATCAAATTTAATATATATATATATATTTTTGGTATCAGGTATTGAACCCAGAGGCGCTTAACCACGGAGCCACATCCCCAGCCCTTTTTATGTTTTATTTTGAGATAGGTTCTCACTAAATTACTGAGGGCCTCACTAAGAATTTTTTTTCATTTACATACAGTACAAATAATTCATCATGGCGTACAAGTTTTATAGGTTTAATGCGTACAAATATCCTTATAACCAATACCACAAGCAGGATTCCAATTCCAATACCACAAAGTATTCATTTATACTGCCTTTTTGCATTGGTGTTTCTCCCCACATTTAAGCCCTTAAAATCATTCCTCTATTATCCATCCTTAGTGTTGGCCTTTTCGTATAATTCAAATGACATATAAATGAAATGCCATATAAATGGAATCTCACCATGTGTGTGTAATATTTGTGACTGCTTTTTTACTCAACAAAATTATTTTGAGATATACCTACATTGTTTCCGGTATCAATAGTTTGTTCTTTTTATTGCTTATTTATTGTGCAGCATTCCATTATGTATATATAGTACTGTTTTATTAAGAATTGAACACTTTTTATTTTTTCAGTCTATAACTATTTAATGACTATTGCTAGTGTCTTTGCACAAAGACTAAACGAATTAAATTTCCACAACAAATAAAAAAATTAAGAAAAAAAAATTTCCACAATCAATAAATCAGAACACATCTTTCATTCCCTTTCTAGTACAGTGTACCTGCTCTGTATCATCTTTAATGCAACCACTTAATGAATACACTTAGAAGCTATAGTTCTTTTATTTACACGAACCACACACTTTGGTAACTGTTTTGCAGAGTTTCACTCATTCTTGCCTCCTGTCAACATTATGAAAATACCATGCTTTACATTTATGCTATAGGTAAAGAAATGAAAGCACAGAAAAGTTAAGTAGGTTATGCTAGATCACATAAACACTGACTGACAGAGCCTAGACTTAGCATAGTCTGATTCCAGAGCTCAGATTCTAAATCACTTATATGACTGGCTTTCATTACATTTTTATATGGAACTTTTTATGTTTATCATTTTATTCTCTTCTTTTAGTTGTCGATTCAAGTTCTTCATATATTTTTCTCCTGAGAGTAGAGAGTTTGTTTTGACTTAATATAAATATATATCAAATATATTGGCCCCTTTTCTCACATTTGTTTCAAGTAGTTTTTCTAGCTTGCTGTTTGCTTTTTGACTTAGTTCAAAGTAATTTTATTACAAAAGTATTTAATTTAGTAGTCAAAACTGATTTACTACTTAAAAATACCTATTCCAAGAATATTTAAATATTCATTCATCTCTTATATTTTCTCTATTTTAATATTTACTATTATAGGGTATTCACTATAATTCTTATAATATTAAAAACTTTTAATTCATCTTTAGTTTGAAAGGCATATATATAAAGAAGGGGCTTAAATTTCCTTTTCTCCCCCAAGACATGGTATATTAGTTTTCTATTGCTGATATAAGAAATTGCCATAAACTTAGTGACTTAAAAATAGCTAAAGTTATTATCTTACAGTTCTAGAAGTCAGAAGTCTGAAATGAGTCTTACTGTGCTAAAATCAGGGTTTGTCAGGGCTGCATTTCTTCTGGAGGCAGCAGGGGAGAAACTGTTTCTTTGCCTTGTCCAGTTTTTATGAGCTGCTTCAAATTCTTTGCTCTTCTACCTTCAAAGCCAATAATGGCTTAACTATTCTTTCTCACACTATGTCACTCTGACATAACTTTTTTTTCTCCTACTTCCAAATTTAAGGACTGTTGTCATTAAATTTGGCTCACCAGAATAATACAGTATTATATCCTATTTTAAGTCATTGATTCACAGCCTTATTTCCCCTTTGTCATATAACCTAAAATACATACACTTTTTCAAGGATTAAGATGTGTGCTTTTTTTTTCCCAGAAATTTCTCTGAATTACTCTGATAATATCCTTTTCTATTATTCTACTCTACATATTTTGATAGATCCATGTGCCTTAAGGAATATTTTTGTTATTATTGCTTTTAGTTTTTGTTTAACAGATTCTTTGTTTTTACATAGGACTATTAACCATTGATGGAAAAAGTTCCACAGAGTATTTTCTTGCCCCTTTCTATAGAAAGCACAGTTTTTTCCTTGGGTCATTTCTCTTTTTATTATGGCGTTCTATATCAGATCTTTAGCCTAGGGAGCCAAATGATGTGCTTATTCTTTAGGCCAAATTTTTAGCCAGAATTCATTCAAAGAAACCCTACATCCTTATTAGGACATTATTTTACATCCAGTATCTTCTTTGTTAATAATAGTCTCGATTTAAGAATATGAAAAATACAAAGTTAAGTCATAAACAACAAAACATTTTGTCCCATTCTATCCTGTTTAATATATTATGACTACACCTCCAAAAACAATGCCCCTTGATTTTTACCATCCCTTCCTTTTTCTTTATCTGCATACTTCTACCTGTTTCTATTTCTCTTTTTATTAGATTTTTGTTTTTCTTGATGTTAAAATTCTAAAATAAGTACAAAGAGATGTAGGACTAGAACAATTTAATATTTTTAATATATACAATAAAGATTTTTTTTATTTTTTATTCTTCTGATTTATACTCAGGGCACTTAATGCAAACTACCTTCTTAATTATGAATCAAATTCTGTCCTTTCTAACAAGTAGGAAGCAGTTTTCTTTTTCTTGTAGTAAAATATGAAGAGTTAGTTGATATTGTTCTTTATACCCCTGCTTCTGCATTCTTTTAATGGAAATTTCTCCTTGAGTATATACACTTCAAGGTTTTTAATGTTTTTTGTTTGCCTATATGATTTTAGTAAGGATATTTTTGAAGAAGCAGGAAATTTAATTTTAGATTTAGGAGGTTTATGGTTTCTTTCTGTTTTCTGGGGTTTTTTGGTTACTGTTTTTGTTGTTTTTTTGTTTGTTTTGTTTTGTTTGTGTGTGTGTGTGTGTGTATGTGTGTGTGTGTGTGAACTTAAAGGATTGGAAGGGAAAGTAAAAGCTTTTGGCATACCCATAGGCTATACTTTATAGAAATTTGTGCTACAATAAAGCATTCCATACACATATACGAGTACATATATGTGTTATGTTTTTGCAAAAAAAATTTTTTTGGCACCAGAATTGAACCACTGAACCACATCCCAGCCCTTTTTATATTTTATTTAGAGACAGGATCTTGCTAAGCTGCTTATGGCCTCACTAGGTTGCAAAGGGAGGCTTCAAACTTGCAATCCTCCTGCCTCAGTCTCTCAGGCTACTGGGATTATAGGCATGCACCACCATGTACAGATTGTTTTTTTTACAAATTTTAAAGCCCTTTGCTTATTATGCTTTTATAATCTTAGAGGGATAACTGTTACACAGATCTTCAAAATAAAAAATGAAGAAACAAACCAATCTAGTTGAATATTATACTTACAAATTCATGTAGAAAGTCTTTGTTATGATCAGGTAGTTGGGCACGAGGAATTCTTGAGACTTGTGAAAATTATAAAAATTAAGAAAAGCTATTATTGTCCAAAACAGAATACTGAGCTCTGTGTATCCTTGGACTAACCCAGGGAGGCAATTACAACTCTTATAATGTTTAAGTATGACCTATATACCATAAGTTAACTTATAAAATAAGGAAACTCCAGAAAAGCAAGTAACATAATTTTAATCCTTGTAGTTTCATTGGAAATAAATTCTAAAATGATACATAAGCAAACTCATGCAATATAGATTTTCTGAGTAATTCTGGGAATCTTATAAATAACATTTAAATAGGATCTTTAAAAGTTTTTTCTAACATTTGACAAATTTTTAATACTTCCTCTAGAACTTGAAAGTAATTTTTAGCAATATTTCATAAAAATCATCTTGGAAAAATGTATTAGTAAAAGGTATTTGCTTTGATAGAAAACTGATTGACTATAGTCCATAGATATACACAATTTAAAAATAGGAAAATAACCAACATTTTGTGATAAACTCTTAGCCAAACTAACCAAAAGAAAGAGGGAAAAAAATTCAAATTATTAAAATTCATGAAGAAAAGGGAAATATCACCATGGATACTACTAAAAAAAAAGACAATAATAAGAAAATGCTTTAAAAATTTATACTCCAATATAATAGAAAATCTTGAAGACATTGAAAAATTTCTAGAGAATTATGACCTACCCAAATTGAATCAGGGGAACATAGAAAATTTAAACAGATTAATTTTAAGCAAAGAAATTGAAGATGCCATCTAAAACCTACCAACGAAGAAAAACTCTGGACTGGATAGTTCTCAATCATGTTCTACCAGATCTTCAAAGAAGAACTAACACCAACCCTCCTCAAACCATTCCATGAAATAGAAAAGGAGGGAACACTTCCAAACTCTTTCTATGAAGCTAGTATCACCCTGATACCAAAATCAGACAAAGACACATCAAGGAAAGAAAATTTTAGACCAATATCTCTGATGAATATAGATGCAAAAATTCTTAACAAAATTCTGGTAAATTGCATACAAAAACGTATTAAGAAGATAGTGCACCACGATCAAGTGGGGTTCATCCCAGGGATGCAAGGTTGGTTCAACATAGGGAAAACAAAAAATGTAATTCATCACTTCAATAGACTTAAAGACAAGAATCACATGATCATCTCAATAGATGCATAAAAGGCATTTGACAAAATACAGTACCCTTTATGTTCAAAATACTAGAAAAACTAGGGATAGTAGGATCATACCTCAACATTGTAAAAGCTATATATGTTAAACTCAAAGACAACATCATTCTGAATGGAGAAAAACTGAAAACATTACTTCCAAAAATTGGAACAAGACAGAGATTCCCTCTTTCACAACTTCTAGTCAACATAGTCCTTATTAAGCAAAAGAAAAAAAATTAAAGGGATACAACTAGGATAAAAAGAGTTCAAACTATTCCTATTTGCCAATGACATAATCTTATATTTGGAAGACCCAAAAATTCCATCTGAAAACTTCTAGAATTCATAAATAAATTCAGCAAAGTAGCAGGATATAAAATTAACATCCATCAAACAATTGCATTCCCGTATATCAATGATGAGTCAATTGAAAGAGAAAAATAGGAAAACTAGCCCATTGACAGTAGCAAAAAAAAAAAAAAAAACTTGAAAATCAAACTAACAAAAGAGGTAAAAGATTTCTACTTTGAAAACTACAGAACACTAAAGAAGAAATTGAAGAAGACCTTAGAAGATGGAAAGATCTCCCATGTTCATGAACAAGCAGAATTAATATCGTCAAAGTAGCCATACAGATTTAATGCAATTTCTATTAAAATCCCAATGACATTCTTCATAGAAATAGAAAAATCAATCAGTAAATTTATTTGGAAAAATAAAAGGTCTAGAATAGCCAAAGCAATCTCTAGTGAGAAAAATGAAGCGAAGTCATCACAATATCAGACCTCAAACTATACTACAGAGCTATAGTAACAAAAAACATAGTATTGGCACCAAAACAGACATAAAACCCAATGGAACAGAATACATAGAGACAACCCCATAAAACTACAGTTGTTTCATACTATAACAAGGTACCATAAACATTCATTGGAGAAAAGATAGCTTTTTCTTGGAAAATTGGAAATTCATGTAGCAGAATGAAATTTATCCCCTATCTCTTACCCTGTACAAAACTCAATTCAAATTAGATAAAAAAACCTGGACGTTAGACTAGAGACACTGTGCCTACTAGAAAAAAATGTAGGCCCAACTTTCCATCTTGTCAGCTCAGGAACCAACTTTCTCAGCAGGACTTCTAAACCACAAGAAGTAAAATCAAAAAAATCAAAAAATGGGATGGTATCCAACTCAAAACCTTATTCACAGCAAAGGAAACAATCAAGAACGTGAAGAGAGAGCCTACAGAAAGCAAGAAAATCTTTGCCACCTGCACCCTAGATAGAGTATTAGCTTCTAGGATATTTAAAAAACTCAGAAAACAACACACACAAAACCCCAATCAATAAATAGGCAAAGGAAATGAATGGGCACTTCACAGAAGAAGAAATATAAATGGTTAACAAAATAAATGAAAAAGTGTTTAATGTCTCTAGCAATTAGAGAAACACAAATTAAACTACACTGAGATTTCATCTCACCGTAGTCAAAATGGCAATTATCAAGAATACAAGTAACTATGAATGTTGTTGAGGATATGGGGAAAATGGTACACTCATACGTTGCTGTTGGGACTGCGAATTGGTGCAACCGCTCTGGAAAGCACTATGGAGTTTCCTCAGTAAACTTAGAAAGGAACTGCCATTTCACCCAGTTATCCCACTCCTCAGTATATGCCCCAAATCAGCATACTACAGTCACACATCCATATTGAAGTTTATAGCAGTTGAATTCATAATAGCTAAGCTATGAAACCAATGTAGGTGTCTTTAACAGATGAATGGATAAAGAAACTATGGTATATATACACAATGAAAAAGAGTGACTTTATGACTTTTGCCAGTAAATGGGTGGATCTGGAAACTAACATGCTAAGAGTAATAAGCCCAATCCCCCAAAACCAAAGGTGAATGTTCTCTTTGAAAAGCATCATGCTAACACACATAAGGGGGTGGGGAAGGAAGAATAGAATTTCACTGAATTAGACAAAAGGTAATGAAGGGAAGGGTGGGGATCAGAATAGGAAAGACAATAGAATGAATCCGTCATAACTTTCCTATGTTCAGATATGAATACACAACCTTGAAACGCCATATCATGTACAAACACAAGTATGGGATTCAAATTTGAATGAATTCTACTCCATGTATGTACAACATGTAAAAATACTCTCTACTGTCATGTATATCTAAAAAGAACAAATAAAATCTAGGAAAGGATGTGCTTGGTGCAATAAAAATGAAGTGAGGATGAACACACTTTAAAAACTAAAATTTTGGAAATATATGAAAAAGACTTGATATTGGTATTTGATTATTTTGTCAGCTCAAATTCAGGGATGTGACAAAGATCATCTTTTTCTTTATGTGTATGTGTGTATGCATGTACATATGTATACATATATTTGTGATATATGTATATCTATATATACATATATAGATATTTGTGATATATGTATATATATGTATATATCTAAATATACACATTTACATACTTATGTGCATAAGCAAACATGTGTTTATATAAGTGTAAACATATGCATAAATATATCATGTGTGTGCATACACATATAAACATACAAAAACACTTAATATCTTTCCGAGGTGTCATTTTAATTCTTTTAAAGTGCACTCGAATTCACATAATACTGACTTATCTAGTCCTTTATTCATTTTATTAGACAGTTTTCAACACGGGCAATCAGTTCTTTCCTTAGTGCCCAATAGGGCTAACTCGACCAAAGAATTCAGAAAAGATCTTATGATTGGAGGGCAATACTTCATGTTTGATCTCTTATCCATTAGATTTCCACTTATGCATGTTCAAGATTACTTAAAAGTGGATCAAAGTGTAATATTTGTTTCATGTGTCAAGACGAAGAAGTGTTTGCCTTTTCATCCTCAGAGATGTGAATTCTAAGATATCATTAATCAAGATGACTGTGTTAGTCAGTTTTTCATCACTGTGAGCAAAATACCTGAGAAGAACAAATTAGATGAAGAAAACTTTATTTTGGCTCATGATTTCAGAGGTTAAGTCCATGATTGGCAACTCCATTGATGTGGGTCAGAGATAAAGCAGGACATCATGGGAGAATGGCATGTCAGAAGAAAGCTGCTAAATTCATGGCATACAGGAAACAGAGAAATAGAGATAGATATAGAACCCCGAAGACATGTCCCCAGTGACCTACTTCCTCCAGCCACACCCTACCTGCCTACAGTTACCACCAAGTACAGTAGTCCTTTCATATTATTTATCCATAAAATGAATGAACTCACTGATTAGACCACAGGTCTATAATCCAATTATTATCTTTGAAACCTCATATCCAAACCATAAGACACTATGTTCTAATACTTACCCAGAGGGAATATCTGAACATCTTCAATTTTGTAGCAACTGTTATCACAGTTTCTGGTTTGCACTGAGCAATCTTTGTACAAATTGCCCTTCTAGAATTTGTATCTGCTGCCCCCAGGCCTATAATTCTATAGGGTACTTGAATACATAAAGTTCATATAGAATCTGAAGATTGTGACATTTCAGTTTTTTGTATCTTCTATAAATTATTCCCAAAATTGAGATTGGCTCAAATTTCTGTCTTATGACATAAATTTAGAGGTCTGCTCTGTTCAGAAAATCATACGAAAATCAGTAGAAGCAACCTTAGATTGTTACAAATAATAAGTAATGTCTTCACAGAACTGGAAGACATGAACTTAAATGTTAGATTATATGTTGCAGAGATTAAGTTATCATTTATAGATAATGGAGAAATTTTTAGTATTATCTGGAAGAGGTGAAATTATTTCATATATTTTTCATCCTTTATGCGTTTTTCTTACCAAGAAGCAGGACATATATTATCATGTTCTATGTATGGGTACAATGTTCTATTTAAGATATAAATATCTGCATTGTGATTAGAGGTATGTTGGTGTTGATTTTTCATAAAAATTCATTGAATCTTTATCATTACACATAATACTATTATTGTGATACACTCCAACATGCACATAGCATAAATTGAGGTATTATATTTCCCCAATTTCTTTTCTTTACTCTACTGGTCTCTCTTCTATTTTCATAAGATCCTTTTTCTTTACTTTTTTTCTGTCTAACTTCCACATAGAATATATAACCCTTGCCTTTATGAGTCTAGCTTATGTTATTTAGTTTGATGTTCTCTAGGTCCATCCATTTTCCTGAAAATGATATAATTACGCTCTTCTTTATGGCTGAGTAGATCTCCAATGTGTTTCTATACCACATTTCTTTATCCATTCAATTGCTGATGGACACTCATGTTGATTGTGCAACTTAGTTATTGTGAATTGTTCTATAAACTTAATTATACATCAATGGCTATAGTATAATGACTTTTAATTCTTTTGGATAAATACTGAGGAGTGGTATACCTGAATATGTTTGTCACATGATAAAGGTAGATGAAAAGTTAGTGATATTATTTTGATGTTCTCTAAAAGAGAGTTCACCACTTTCTTGGAGTTCAACTTCTACTGTCAGTTTGGGTTTAAATGAATAACAAAACATTATGGACATGAGGATAGAATTATAGATCAATGGAAGGAAATTGAGAGTATATTTTAATTAATGTCATATTTATGATAAATCGACTTTTACAAAGATAATAAAGTGAGGAAATAACAGCTTTTTAGACAACCTGACAGTTAGATGGGAAAGAATATAGTTGGACATTTATTTTCCACCATATTCAAAAAGTATTCAAAATCACTTGAAGACTTAAATGTAAAAGATAAAGTTATAAAATTCTTTGAAGAAAGCATAGACGTAAATCTTTATGACCTTGTATCAGGCAATGGTTTATCAAATATGTCACCTGTTAAAAGAAAAATTTTCAAAAATTAAATTAAATTAACTGAGTTTATCTAAGGAAAGATTGGTTCATTAATTGGTCAGCTCTGTAAACCAGAAAAACTTCAGAGATTTGTGCTCTGCAATACATAGTGAGCATTTAAAACAAAATACTGATGTGAAGTACAGAAAAACCTCAGTTGTTTACAGGTGAGCCATTTACCTTATTTGGATATGGTCTGATCAGTTATCTGCTTTTGGCTGGCTGAAGTTCAACTACTAATAACTAGTAGTAACATTCAACTGCATAATTAGGTTTATTTTCCTTCACAAACTAAGTTAGACTAAAGTTTGAAAAGTAGAAATTTGAAGTACGGTGACAGACTCAAGGCAAATGGCATTCTGCTTATTTAATTTAAGGGACAAGCATCAACAATGCAAAAATAAATAAGACATCATCAAAAAATATGAAGACTTTTTTATGTGAAGGACACTGTCAAGAAAGTGAAAAAGCAACCTATAGAATGGGAAAATATTTTCAAATCTTATATTTGAAAGGGTTTGTGTTCTAGAATTCATAAAGAAGTTGTGTAATTCAACAGTAAAAGTACATAGAACACTTAAAATCTAGCAAAGGATTTGGATAGCCATTTCTATAAGAAAAGTAAAGAAATGAACAATAAGCATATGAAAAGACATGATGCAAATAAATACCAGAATGATATACCACTTCACATCTATTAGTGTGGTTAAAATAAAACAGACTAAAAACCAAGAATAAAAAAATGTCAGAAAGCATGTGGAAAAATCAGAAACTTCATATCTTAATGAAGTATGAAGGAGAATAATAATGTAAGTACTATGAAAACCAGCTTTTCAGTTGTTCAAAAGTTAAATGTTCTCTATGATCCAGCAATTCCACTTCTAGTAATATAGACAGGAAGATGATAGTACATACCCACATAAAAACTTGCACATGAAAGATCATAGAAACATCAATAGAAATCAAATAGTGGAAATAACCAAAATGCCCACCAACTGATGAGCAAGATAAATGAGATAAATTTATACAATGAACTATTATTGATTCAAAGAAATAAATGAAATGCTCATACATGCTACAACATAGATGAACCTTGAAAACAGTATATTAAGTGAAAGAGCCAGATATAAAAGGTCTTATACTGTCTGAATCCATTTATATGAATTTTTCAGAATGGAAAACCCTAAAATGAAAGAAAATATATCACTAGTGGCTGGGGTAAAAAATAAAAGAGTGAATGACTTCTAAGAGATGTGAGTTTTATCTTGGGGTGATAAAATATTCTGGAGTTAGTAATGATAATTGAAGAAGAATCCGTAAAAACTTACTGAATTACACAATTTAAAAGGGTGAATTTTATGCTATGTGAATTTTACTTAAGCAAAATTGTTAAACTGCAAGCATGTATAATGATAATGGAAACTTACACTTTATGACAAGGAAAAACAATACTTGCTCCCATTTCATTTTTTTAAACCAGTGGTTATTGAAATACATTGGTGTTTTGACTACAATTTACAAAAATAAAAAGGTTCCACTAAAAAAATTTTGTTTGCTTGATCATCATAAAATCTAATCTTATAATATTAAAATAGAAAATGGCTAGAGATGACAGATTCTTTAACTTCAATTCATATTATAAGCATGTTATAAGTGCAAGCATATTAGACTCTGAAAATGAAACAGTTGATGCAACATGATTTATACAGTTGTCTAGAAGATAGCTAGCTATTGTTTTTCTTACAAAGTCTCCATGAGGAGCTACAGAGTACAAGGCCAGCTGTGCATGTATGACCTGTTTTAAATTATTATTTGACAGCCCAGCCTCCCCATAATACTGGAGGGAACAAAAAGAAGGGTTCTGTTGATAAAAAGAGCAAGTACACTGGTATGTTCAGGAGTATCACAGATGAGGTCTAAAGAGCTCGTTTAGGGACTGAAGTGGGCCTGTATCTCTGCTCCAAAAACTTAGTAACTGACTCTCACAGAATTTCCAATAGTTTAATTCATTTGAGGAAGAGGGAAAGGGAAGAAAGATACACTACAGCTATTATAATGAAAGGAAAGTGGCAAAGGAATAAGTACCTACTAAGGAACCAGTAAGGAACCTTCATCTGACATAATTCTGCTCACCATTTAAGTGGTGCCATGCAGCCCCTCTTATGACCTATTTCCACTCTCCTGAATAAACATAATCATTTTATGTTTCGATCCTCCCTCAAGAAATTATAATTTAAGGCAGTGTTTTTTTATTTTTATTTGTTCTAATTAGTTATACACAATAGCAGAATGCATTTCATTTCATTGTACATGAAGGGAGCACAACTTTTCATTTCTCAGGTTGTATGTGATGTAGAGTCAAACCATTTGTGCAAGTATACATGTACCTAGGGTAGCGATGTCAATTACATTCCACCATCTTTCCCACTCCTATGTCCCCTCTCCTCCCTTCACTCCCCTCTGCCCCATCCATAGTTTCTCCATTCTTCCCTTACAACATCCCCCGCACCTAGTCCCCCCTGTTATGTATCAGAATCCACTTATCAGAGAAAACATTTGGTCATTGGTATTTTGAGATTGCCTTATCTCACCTAGCATAATATTCTCCAACTCCATCCATTTATCTACAAATGCCATAATTGTATTCTTTAAGGTCGAGTAATATTCCATTGTGTATATATTCCAGTTTCTTTATCCATTCATCAACTGAAGGGCATCTAGGTTGGTTCCACAATCTAGCTATTGTGAATTGAGTTGCTATAAACATTGATGTGACTGTGTCACTGTAATATGCTGATTTTAAGTCCTTTGGGTATAAACAAAGGAATGGGATAGCTCCATCAAATGGTGGCTCCATTCCAAATTTTCTAAGAGTGGTTGCACTAATTTGCAACCCCACCAGCAATGTATGAGTGTACCTTTTTCCCCACATCCTCACCAACACCTATTGTTGCTTGTGTTCTTGATAATAGCCATTCTAATTGGGGTGAGATGGGATCTTAGGGTAGTTTTGATTTGCATTTCTCTTATAACTAGAGATGTTGAACATTTTCTCATATATCTGTTGATTGCTTGTAGATCTTCTGTGAAGTGTCTGTTCATTTCCTTAGCCCATTTGTTGATTGTGTTATTTGTTTTTTGAGTTCTTTATATATCCTAGGGATTAGTGCTCTATCTGAGGTGCATGTGGTGAAGATTTCCTTCCACTCTGTATGCTCTCTCTCTTTTTTTTTTAAATCACATAAGGGAGTTTATTAAGCAAACGGAGTGTCTCCCTGCAGGGTAAGAGAGAAAATGAGAGGAAAAGAGAAAGGAAAGAGAAAGGGCGCGCACTAGAGAGAGTGGAAAGCGAGGAGGAGGAAAAGCAAGTGTCTGTATGCTCTCTCTTGAAGTTATTGTTTCCTTTGCTAAGAAGAAGCTTTTTAGTTTGAATCCATTCATTTATTGATTCTTCATTTTATTTCTTGCTCTTTTGGAAGTCAGGTCCTAAGCTGACACAATGAAGATTTGGGCCTACTTTTTCTTCTATTAGGTGCAGGTAAGACAATGTTTTGCAAACCAAAACAATTTTCCCTCCATAGGACATTTGGCAATGTATGGAGAACTTTTTAGTTGTCAGAGCTGGGAAGACAATTCTACTGGTCTCTAGTGGGTAGAGTTCAGGAATGTTGCTTCATAGCATATAATAAACAGGATAGCCTCTGACCCCAACAGAGTGATCTAACCCCCAATGTCAGTAATTGTTTCTCAATGTCAATAGGGGATTGATACCAGGACTCCTCATAGACACCAAAATCTGTAAATCTCAGAACGCTTCTATAAAATGGTGTAATACTTGTATATAGCTTATGCACATTCTCCTGTATACTTCAAATCACTCTAAGTTACTTGTAGTACTGAATATACTGTACATTCTATGTAAATACCTGTTACATACCATATCATAAATAGTTGTTATACTCTATTTTCAGGGAATAATGACAAGAAAACATTTGTACATATTTAGTAAAATGTAATTGTTAAAAATACTTTTAATTTGTAATTGGTTGAATCCCCAGATACAGAATCCACGGAGGTCTTGGATAGGGAGTGACAAAGTAGAATTGATTTAAAGAAAAATTTGCCTATTAGTTATTAAGAAAGGAAGGTGGAAACACTGGTAGATACCTGGAATTCTTTGAATGTTTCATAGACTTGCTTTGTTCCAGAATGAGGGCATAGCACAGCGATGCTTTGATTACAGACTTGTAGTAATTAGTACTATCTTCAGAGCCTGTAGAAAATCTTTACATCAATATAATTCACAGTCGGAGAACTTAGGTTTTTTTTTTTTTCCTCATTTGGTTCAGTCTGATATTTTTACTATTTTACAATAATCTTCTCTAATTAATCCTCAGCTATTTGTGTTGTCTCATACCCCTTGCTAAAATGCTAACTTGGTCTGTTCAGTCCAAGCCAAATTTTTGATGTTTCTAAACACACGATTTTGTGCAAAGAATACCTGCATATGGTATGATTATTATAATTAGTACTAATTTGTTTAGAACTTTGCAATTTTCTGTTTTGTGATAATTCCTCACATTTATTCCATGTACCAAATCACTATTATCATCCCCATTTCACAGATGAGAAAATGGCAGCACAGAAAAACTAATTATCCTGACTTGGGTCATAGGTTGAATTGAATTGGGGTTTGCAGTGACATGTTTTTATTCAAATCTTACCAAGTAATTCAAGCTTATCAGGAATGCCAAGTAGAAAAGAGAATATGTCAGTCCTTTTTCTAAAGAGTTTTAGAAACACGAGTCAGTGTTGTTTAACCTTTGTGGAGTGAAAACTTTTCTGGTACATTTGTGTGTGTGTGTGGGGGGGTGTGTTTTCAATTTCATATATTTTAAAGGTCTTATGTTTTTAAATGTATTATTTCAATTTTACTTTTCTTACTGTGCAGAAGTAACAAAAATAAAAATACAATGTTCAGTGTCACTCTGTCATTATCAGACTAGATTTGAATGTAGTGAGAATTAAGAATATGAAAAATATTATAAATTATGAATGTGAGAAAGTGTTTCAAACATGTCTCAAATCAGAGTTCAGAGTTTATATGGCCATAAATAAGACTATTTAATCTAAGAGAATCAAAAACTATTTTCATTCTGTATCCATTTAGCTCAGTTTCTTAAACTGATGAGAACAATGTAAGATATTCATTGCCAATATGTCAATTAAACTTGCTCTGTATGTGACAAAATGTGCACAAAGAACCCAGAAGGAGAACATGTATTCCCTCAAATAGCTACTATTGTTCACCTGGAGCTATCAGCAGAGGAGATAATGTATGCTACTTACGCTCACCTGGTCCCCTGTGGTTAAGACAGTCTTTTCTCAATGACTTTTATATCAGAAATTTCAATTGGCCATATCAGAGATAGCAAATACTCATAATCCTGTCTTTAAAATTTTACTTTAAATGATGAATAAATTATGTTGTTAGGTTCTGAAAGAGTGATGGGCAAGCCTTGTTTACTACACACATTGATCACACACACACATAGATTCCTATGCACCTGAGTCAAAATCAAAATTAGTTCTTAAAGCAATTAAAGAGCAAAAGAACAAGATCTTTGACTTAGGAGATAGGAGTGTTCAGGCCACTCCCTTATTGAATTGAGTATATTTCACCAGTCAATCAATATATTTTTTAAGAGTAGGAACTTTACTTCTTTGGTGTAGAATATTTAATAGAGCTTCACAATGCTCGTTTTTCTTCGGCGTAAATGTGGTTAATAGCAAAATTGAAGCTACTCAAGAAATCGATGAGGCACTTCATGATAAAGGGAGGAACTAACCAAGCTGTGGAAAGCAGAGGGTCAAAACAGAGATTAGTTCTGTATTTGAGTCTTTCTAACTCCAGTGATGCTGAGAGCCAAACCCAGGACCTGTGCTAGGCATGAGCCTACCACTGGGCTAAACCCCACCCTCGTCTCTCACATGTATGACCTTTTCTTCAATAAAAAGGACAACAGGAACAACAAAATCAACAAATTGTTTAATCCATTTTCTCAACTTTCATAAGATCTTTTGTGTTCCCTGTCCCACCCTTGCCACACATAAAATTTAGTAAGAAGTTAAATCAGACATCTTTTTAAACATGTAGCTGTCACTTCTCAAAACCGGAAGAGTTCCTTTGTGTACAAATGGCAGGTATCGACTCTTGCAATATTCTTTTTTTTATTATTATTATTGTATACAAATGGGATACATGTTGTTTCTCTGTTTGTACATGGAGTCAAGGCATACCATTTGTGTAATCATACGTTTACATAGGGCAATGATGTTTGAGTCATTATTTTTTTTCCTTCCCCCCACCCCTCCCACCCCTCCTTTCCCTCTATACAGTCCTTCTTTCCTTCATTCTTACTACACTCCTTATCCCTAACCCTAAACCTAACCCTAAACCTAATGCTAACCCTTCCCACCCCCCAATATATGTCCTCATCAGCTTATCAGCGAGATCATTCATCCTTTAGTTTTTTGAGATTGCCTTATCTCACTTAGCATGATATTCTCCAATTTCATCCATTTGCCTGCAAATGCCATAATTTTATCATTCTTCATTGCGGAGTAATATTCCATTGTATAAATATGCCACAGTTTCTTTATCCATTCATCAACTGATGGGCATCAAGGTTGGTTCCACAATCTGGCTATGGTGAACTGAGCAGCAATGAATATTGATGTGGCTGTATCTCTGTAGTATGCTGATTTTAAGTCCTTTGGGTATAGGCCAAGGAGTGGGATAGCTGGGTCAAATGGTGTTTCCATTCCAAGCTTTCTGAGGAATCTCCACACTGCTTTCCAGAGTGGCTGCACTAATTTGCAGCCCCACCAGCAATGTATGAGTGTTCCTTTTTCACCACATCCTTTCCAACACCTATTGTCGCTTGTATTCTTGATAATCGCCATTCTAATTGGGGTGAGATGAAATCTTAGGGTAGTTTTGATTTGCATTTCCCTTATTACTAGGGATGTTGAACATTTTTTCATATATCTGTTGATTGCTTGTACATCTTCTTCTGTGAAGTGTCTGTTCATTTCCTTAGCCCATTTGTTGATTGGATTATTTGTATTCTTCGTGTAGAGTTTTTTGAGTTCTTTATAGATTCTGGAAATTAGCGCTCTATCTGAAGTATGGTTGGCAAAGATATTCTCCCACTCTGTAGGCTCTCTCTTCACATTGCTGATAGTTTCCTTTGCTGAAAGAAAGCTTTTTAGTTTGAATCCATCCCAGTTGTTGATTCTTGATTTATTTCTTGTACTATGGGAGTCCTGTTAAGGAAGTCTGATCCTAAGCCAACAAGTTGAAGATTTGTACCTACTTTTTCTTCTATAAGATGCAGGGTCTCTGGTCTGATTCCGAGGTCCTTGATCCATTTTGAGTTGAGTTTTGTGTAGGGTGAGATATAGGGGTTTAATTTCATTCTGTTGCATATGGTTTTCCAGTTTTCCCAGCACCATTTGTTGAAGAGGCTATCTTTTCTCCATTGCATATTTTTGGATCCTTTGTCTAGTATGAGAAAATTGTATTTATTTGGGTTTGTGTCCATGTCCTCTATTCTGTACCATTGATCTACCTGTCTATTTTGGTACCAATACCATGCGGTTTTTGTTACTATTGCTTTGTAGTAGAGTTGAAGATCTGGTATTGCAATACCCCCTGCTTCGTTCTTGCTACTTAGGATTGTTTTAGCTATTCTAGGTTTTTTATCCTTCCAGATGAATTTCATGATTGCTTGTTCTATTTCTGTAAGGTACATCGTTGGGATATTAATTGGAATTGCATTGAATCTGTATAGCACTTTAGGTAGTATGGCCATTTTGACAATATTAATTCTGCCTATCCAGGAACATGGGAGATCTTTCCATCTTCTAAGGTTTTCTTGAATTTCTTTCTTTAGTGTTCTGTAGTTCTCATTGTAGAGGTCTTTCACCTCTTTTGTGAGATTGATTCCCAAGTATTTTATTTTTTTTGATGCTATTGTGAATGGGGTAGTTTTCCTAATTTCTCTTTCTGAAGATTCATCACTTATGTATAAAAATGCATTGGATTTATGAGCATTGATCTTGTAACCTGCTACTTTACTGAATTCACTTATGAGTTCTAAAAGTTTTCTGGTGGAATTTCCAGGTTCCTCTAAATATATAATCATGTCGTCAGCGAACAGGGATAGTTTGAGTTCTTCTTTTCCAATTCATATCCCTTTAATTTCTTTGGTTTGTCTAATTGCTCTGGCTAGAGTCTCAAGGACGATGTTGAATAGAAGTGGTGAAAAATGGCATCCCTGCCTTGTTCCAGTTTTTAGGGGGAACGCTTTCAGTTTTTCACCATTTAGAATGATATTGGAAAACTCTACATGAAAAATACAAATAACCCAATCAACAAATGGGCTAAGGAAATGAACAGACGCTTCACAGAAGAAGATCTACAAGCAATTAACAAACATATGAAAAAGTGTTCACCATATTTAGTAATAAGAGAAATGAATATCAGAACTACCCTAAGATTCCCTTTCACCCCAATTAGAATGGCAATTATCAAGAACACAAGGAGCAATAGGTGTTGGAGTGGATGTGGTGAAAAAGGTACACTCATACATTGCTGGTGGGGATGCAAATTAGTGCAGCCACTCTGGAAAGCAGTGTGGAGATTCCTTAGAAAACTTGGAATGGACCCACCATTTGACCCAGCTATCCCACTCCTCGGCCTATACCCAAAGGACTTAATATCAGCATACTACAGAAATACAGCTACATCAATGTTCATAGCTGCCCAATTCACCATAGCCAGATTGTGGAAGCAACCTAGATGTCCTTCAATTGATGAATGGATAAAGAAACTGTGGTGTATATATATATATATATACACAATGGAATATTACTCAGCTATAAAGAATAATAAAATTATGGCATTTGCAGGCAAATGGATGAAATGGGAGAATATCATACTAAGTGAGATAAGCCAATCTCAAAAAACCCAATGACGAATAATCTCGCTGATAAGCAGATGATGACACATAATGGGGGGTCGGAGGGGGGCAAGAATGGAGGAAGGAGGGACTGCATAGAGGGAAAAGAGGGGTGGGAGGGTGGTGGGGAGAAAAAAATAACAGAATGAATCAAACATCATTACCCTATGTAAGTGTATGATTACGCAAATGATATGCTGTTACTCCATGTACAAACAGAACCATGTATCCCATTTGTTTACAATAAAAATAAATTAAAAAAAAAAAGAATGATATTGGCCATGGGCTTAGCGTAGATGGCCTTTATAATGTTAAGGAATGTTCCCACTACCCCAATTTTTTCTAGTGTTTTGAGCATGACGGGTGCTGTATTTTATCAAATGCTTTTTCTGCATCTATTGAAATAATCATGTGATTCTTAACTTTAAGTCTGTTGATATGGTGAATGACATTTACTGATTTCCTGATGTTGAACCAACCTTGCATCCCTGGGATAAAACCCACTTGATCATGGTGCACTATCTTTTTAATATATATTTGTATGCGATTTGCTAAAATTTTGTTGAGAATTTTTGCGTCGCCGTTCATTAAGGATATTGGTCTGAAATTTTCTTTCCTCGATGTGTCTCCGTCTGGTTTAGGTATCAGGGAGATATTGGCTTCATAGAACGAGTTTGGGAGGGTTCCCTCCTCTTCTATTTCATTAAATACTTTGAGGAGTATTAGAATGAGCTCTTCTTTAAAGGTTTTGTAGAACTCGGATGAGAACCCATCTGGTCCTGGACTTTTCTTTGTTGGTAGGCTATGATTTCTTCTATTTCATTACTTGAAATTGGTTTATTTAAGTTGTGTATGTCCTCCTCGTTCAGTTTATTTTATTTTATTTTATTTTTTTATTTTTTTACGTTTACATAGGGTAATGATGTTTCTTTTTTTTCCCTTCCCCCCCACCCCTCCCACCCTTTTCCCTTTATACAGTCCTTCTTTCCTTCATTCTTACCGCTCTCCTTAGCCTAACTCTAAACCTAACCCTAAACCTAATGCTAACCCCTCCCACCCCCATTATATGTCCTCATCCGCTTATCAGCGAGATCATTCGTCCTTTAGTTTTTTGAGATTGGCTTATCTCACTTAGCATGATATTCTCCAATTTCGACCATTTGCCTACAAATGCCATAATTTTATCATTCTTCATTGCGGAGTAATATTCCATTGTATAAATATGCCACAGTTTCTTTATCCATTCATCAACTGAAGGGCATCTAGGTTGGTTCCACAATCTGGCTATGGTGAATTGAGCAGCAATGAACATTGATGTGGCTGTATCTCTGTAGTATGCTGATTTTAAGTCCTTTGGGTATAGACCAAGGAGTGGGATAGCTGGGTCAAATGGTGGGTCCATTCCAAGCTTTCTGAGGAATCTCCACACTGCTTTCCAGAGTGGCTGCACTAATTTGCAACCCCACCAGCAATGTATGAGTGTTCCTTTTTCACCACATCCTCGCCAACACCTATTGTTGCTTATGTTCTTGATAATCGCCATTCTAATTGGGGTGAGATGAAATCTTAGGGTAGTTTTGATTTGCATTTCCCTTATTACTAGGGATGTTGAACATTTTTTTCATATATCTGTTGATTACTTGTACATCTTCTTCTGTGAAGTGTCTGTTCATTTCCTTAGCCCATTTGTTGATTGGATTATTTGTATTCTTCGTGTAGAGTTTTTTGAGTTCTTTATAGATTCTGGAAATTAGCGCTCTATCTGAGGTATGGTTGGCAAAGATATTCTCCCACTCTGTAGGCTCTCTCTTCACATTTCTGATAGTTTCCTTTGCTGAGAGAAAGCTTTTTAGTTTGAATCTATCCCAGTTGTTGATTCTTGCTTTTATTTCTTGTGCTATGGGAGTCCTGTTAAGGAAGTCTGATCCTAAGCCAACAAGTTGAAGATTTGTACCTACTTTTTCTTCTATAGGATGCAGGGTCTCTGGTCTGATTCCGAGGTCCTTGATCCATTTTGAGTTGAGTTTTGTGTAGGGTGAGAGATAGGGGTTTAATTTCATTCTGTTGCATATGGTTTTCCAGTTTTCCCAGCACCATTTGTTGAAGAGGCTATCTTTTCTCCATTGCATATTTTTGGAACCTTTGTCTAGTATGAGAAAATTGTATTTATTTGGGTTTGTGTCCATGTCCTCTATTCTGTACCATTGATCTACCTGTCTATTTTGGTACCAATACCATGCGGTTTTTGTTACTATTGCTTTGTAGTAGAGTTGAAGATCTGGTATTGCAATACCCCCTGCTTCGCTCTTGCTACTGAGGATTGCTTTAGCTATTCTAGGTTTTTTATTCTTCCAGATGAATTTCATAATTGCTTGCTCTATTTCTGCAAGGTACATCATTGGGATTTTAATTGGAATTGCATTGAATCTGTATAGCACTTTAGGTAGTATAGCCATTTTGACGATATTAATTCTGCCTATCCAGGAACATGGGAGATCTTTCCATCTTCTAAGGTTTTCTTGAATTTCTTTCTTTAGTGTTCTGTAGTTCTCATTGTAGAGGTCTTTCACCTCTTTTGTGAGATTGATTCCCAAGTATTTTATTTTTTTCGATGCTATTGTGAATGGGGTAGTTTTCCTAATTTCTCTTTCTGAAGATTCATCACTTATGTATAAAAATGCATTGGATTTATGAGCATTGATCTTGTAACCTGCTACTTTACTGAATTCACTTATGAGTTCTAAAAGTTTTCTGGTGGAATTTCCAGGTTCTTCTAAATATATAATCATGTCATCAGCGAACAGGGATAGTTTGAGTTCTTCTTTTCCTATTCGTATCCCTTTAATTTCTTTGGTTTGTCTGATTGCTCTGGCTAGAGTCTCAAGGACGATGTTGAATAGAAGTGGTGAAAGAGGGCATCCCTGCCTTGTTCCAGTTTTTAGGGGGAACACTTTCAGTTTTTCACCATTTAGAATGATATTAGCCATGGGCTTAGCGTAGATTGCCTTTATAATGTTTAGGAATGTTCCCACTACCCCAATTTTTTCTAGTGTTTTGAGCATGAAGGGATGCTGTATTTTATCGAATGCTTTTTCTGCATCTATTGAAATAATCATGTGATTCTTAACTTTAAGTCTGTTGATATGGTGAATGACATTTATTGATTTCCGAATGTTGAACCAACCTTGCATCCCTGGGATAAAACCCACTTGATCGTGGTGCACTATCTTTTTAATATATATTTGTATGCGATTTGCTACAATTTTGTTGAGAATTTTTGCATCGATGTTCATTAAGGATATTGGTCTTAAATTTTCCTTCCTCGATGTGTCTCTGTCTGGTTTAGGTATCAGGGTGATATTGGCTTCATAGAACGAGTTTGGTAGGGTTCCCTCCTCTTCTATTTCATGGAATAGTTTGAGGAGTATTGGAATGAGCTCTTCTTTAAAGGTTTTGTAGAACTCGGCTGAGAACCCATCTGGTCCTGGACTTTTCTTTGTTGGTAGGCTTTTGATGACCTCTTCTATTTCATTGCTTGAAATTGGTTTATTTAGGTTGTGTATGTCCTCCTCGTTCAGTTTAGGTAATTCATATGTCTCTAGAAATTTGTTGATGTCTTCGAGGTTTTCTGTTTTGTTGGAGTATAGATTTTCGAAATAGCTTCTAATTATGTTTTGTATTTCACTCGTGTCTGTTGTGATGTTTCCTTGTTCATTCCGAATTTTAGTAATTTGAGTTTTCTCCCTCTTTCTCTTTGTTAGTGTGGCTAAGGGTTTATCAATTTTGTTTATTTTTTCAAAGAACCAACTATTTATTTTGTTAATTTTTCCAGTTGTTTCTTTTGTTTCGATTTCGTTGATTTCGGCTCTGATTTTAACTATTTCCTGTCTTCTACTACTTTTGGTACTGGTCTGCTCTTCTTTTTCTAGGGCTTTGAGCTGTAGTGTTAAGACGTTTATTTGTTGGTTTCTACTTCTTTTTTTGAATGCGCCCCATGAAATAAAACTTCCTCTAAGTACTGCTTTCATAGTGTCCCAGAGATTTTGATATGATGTGTCTTTGTTCTCGTTTACTTCTAAGAATTTTTTTATTTCCCTCCTGAAGTCTTCTGTTATCCATTCATCATATAATAGTGTATTATTTAATCTCCAGATATTGGAGAAGTTTCTGTTTTTTATTCTGTCATTTATTTCTAATTTCAATCCATTATGATCTGATAGAGTACAAGGTAGTATCTCTATCTTCTTGTATTTGCTAACAGTAGTTTTGTGGCATAAAATATGGTCTATTTTAGAGAAGGATCCATGTGCTGCTGAGAAGAAAGTGTATTCACTCTTTGTTGGATGGTATATTCTATATATGTCTGTTAAGTCTAAATTGTTGATTGTGTTATTGAGATCTATGGTTTCTTTATTCAATTTTTGTTTGGACGATCTATCCAGTGGTGAGAGAGGTATGTTAAAATCGCCTAGTATTATTGTGTTGTGGTCTATTTGATTTCTGGAATTGAGAAGGATTTGTTTGATGTACGTGGATGAGCCAATGTTCGGGGCATAGATATTTATGATTGTTATGTCTTGCTGATTTATGCTTCCCTTAAGCAGCATGTAATGTCCTTCTTTATCCCTTCTGACTAGTTTTGGTTTGAAGTCCACATTATCTGAAATGAGGATGGATACTCCAGCTTTTTTGCTGAGTCCATGTGCATGGTATGTTTTTCCCCATCCTTTCACCTTTAGTCTATGGGTATCTCTTTCTATGAGATGGGTCTCTTGCAGGCAGCATATTGTTGGATTTTTCTTTTTAATCCAATCTGCCAGTCTATGTCTTTTGATTGATGAATTCAGGCCATCAACATTCAGGGTTATTATTGTGATATGATTTGTATTCCCAGTCAATTGACTCGTATTTGTTTTTGACATGATTTGGTTTCTCCTTTATTTGGCTATTCCTTTAGGCTAGCGCCTCCTGTTGCTGATTTGCATCGTTGTTTTTCATCTCTTCCCCATGGAATATTTTGCTGAGAATGTTCTGTAATGCTGGCTTTCTTTTTGTAAATTCCTTTAGCTTTTGTTTATCATGGAAGGATCTTATTTCATCGTCAAATTTGAAGGTAAGTTTTTCTGGGTATAAGATTCTTGGTTGACATCCATTTTCTTTCAGGGCTTGGTAAATGTTGTTCCAGGCCCTTCTAACTTTTAGGGTCTGGATTGAAAAATCTGCTGGTATTCTTATTGGTTTCCCTCTGAAAGTAATTTGATTCTTTTCTCTCGCGGCCTTTAAAATTCTGTCTTTATTTTGTATGTTAGGTATCTTCATAATAATGTGCCTTGGGGTGGGTCTGTTGTAATTTTGTATATTTGGAGTCCTATGAGCCTCTTGTACTTGGTTTTCCATTTCATTCTTCAGATTTGGGAAATTTTCTGATATTATTTCATTGAATAGATTGTTCATTCCTTTGGTTTGTTTCTCTAAGCCTTCCTCAATCCCAATAATTCTCAAATTTGGCCTTTTCATGATATCCCATAATTCTTGTAGATTCTGTTCATGATTTCTTTCCATTTTCTCTGTTTGGCCAACTTTGTTTTCAAGATTAAATATTTTGTCTTCAATGTCTGAGGTTCTGTCTTCCAGGTGTTCTACCCTATTGGTTATGCTTTCTATGGAGTTTTTAACTTGGTTTATTGTTTCCTTCATTTCAAGTATTTCAGTTTGGTTTTTTTTCAGTATCTCTAACTCTTTATTGAAATGATCTCTTGCTTCCCGTATGTGGTCTTTTAACTGTTGATTGGTGCGATCATTTAAAGCCTGCATTTGCTCTTTCATCTCCTCCTTCAATGCCTGCATTTGCTCTTTCATCTCCTCATTTGCTTCTCTGTTTGTTTTAATTACGTACATTCTGAACTACCTTTCTGACATTTCTTCTGTTGTGCTGTCATTGGGTTTTATTGATGTAGTATCTAGGTTTGTTTGGGACATTTTCTTCCCTTGTTTTCTCATATTGGTCAGATGTCAGTGGGAATCTGAGATATTGCAGATTTCCTCTATTGGCTTATAGTGTCCCTGTAGATTTCCAGTGTATCACCTCCCAGCCTTCAGTAGCCTGAAGTCTTGGAGGAACTTGATAATGCAGTGGTTCTGAAGAAATCTGCCCCTAGCCCCTACTGGTTCCAGGGCTTGGAGCTGGTTCTGTGTGGAAAGGCTCTCACTGGGGGCCTGCACCGTGCAGCTGACCGTGTGGGCGGAGCCCACCGCCGGAGTGTGGAAGGCTACCTGGGGAAGACTCTAGCTGCCCTACCCTGCTATGATAAGCCACCCCTATCTGTGCCTGGTGCCCAGGCCAAGTTTCGCCCAGTGGGGAGACTCACCCCGTGACTCTATTTTTGTCGAAGTCTCTCAATGCCTCCCCTTCTTGAGTCCTGGGTTCTGGAGCGACTGGAGATGCAGTCACCCTCTAGGTCACCATCTTGGATCACCCTGTGGAAAGATCCTGTGGCCGGAGTGGGCAGAGCCGCCTGAAGAAGTCTCTGGCTGCCCTGCCCTGATCCCAGAGGCTGCTTGTGGATCGAAGCTCTCCGTTGGCTTGGGGACTTGTGGCTGGCTCTATGTAGAAAAGCTCTCACTGGGCGGTCTGTTCCAAGAAGCTAGCCTTGAAAGGCACCTCCCACCGCAGGGGTCCAGGCTGCTTGGGGAGGTCGCTGGCTGCCCTGTCCTGGTCCCTGAAGCTGCTTGCGGGCCAGAGTATTCCGCGCTGGCTCCGGGACTTGGAGCTTGTTCTGATCCGAAAGGCTCTCAGTAGGGGGCCTGCTCCGAGAACCTGGAGAAGCTGGCTGTGTGGGAGGGGCCCAGCACCAGAGTGCGCAGGGCTGCCTGTGGAAGACTCTAGCTGCCCTGCCCTGCTCCGATAAGCCACCTTCTTGCAATATTTTTGCCTATAAGTTAATCTCAATCAATATTTTTTAAAACTATTATCATATACAATTTTATGTTAGTATTTTCAAATGCATTTAAGATAAGGAATTTAGTAAGAACAGCACAATAACAACATAAGAAATTATGGAGTAAGTAACATAATAATTACTAGTAAAGAAACAAAACTTGTGAAGACAGAACTATATTAGTTAAATACCAGTGAACATCAAAAGTTCATTGTATTTGCCCCAGTGTTTGTAGAACTAAATTTTAATATTTCCTTTGAGTCAGATAAATGCTTTATTCAAAGTATTCTTTCATGTTATCTGCTTTTTAAATTGCTAATAGGAAATTCTAGGAAAAATCTTGGGGAAAAATCATAATTCTAATGAAAGCAGTAAAAGAAAATTAGTATGATTTTCATTAAATTTGATGGAAATGTTTTCAGTATAGTAGAAGATAAATTGTAGTTTCTGAAAACTTAAAGGGTGGCAGAGATTCTGTGTCCACAGAAGCTAATCAGGAGTGAAAAGAGTGGTGGACAAAGGAAGGAACCAGAGAATGAGAATGAAATTATTCGAAATATGCTATATGCATGTATGGACGTACCGTAATAAAATTCACTGTTGTGTTTAATGAATCTACATCAATTAATTACAAATAGGAGAACCATATCAAGTCTAATATTTGTCTTGGGAAGCATAGTGTCTTAAATTACATGTACCTAGTATTTAATCTTGATGACATACTTTTCTTGGTGTGAGACTAGAGGCATGTTACTTATTTAAATGGACATTTAATATATTTTTGTTAATAAAGTAAAATAAATATATTCTTTATAAGCTTATTGTGAATATTTAGTGAACCTCCATGTAAATAACATAATGCATGATGGTTGCAATATTAATATTAATGTTAATTAAGACTGATACTGGATTTAATATTAATATTTGTATTGGTGTTAGGATCAACATTGTTATTGGTATTAGTCTTACTATCAGCATTAATGTTAGTATTACTATTGCTAGTATCATTTCTTCTTTTCTTGCTTGTAATTATAATCTCAGTGTTTCCAGCTTGAATGGATCTCTAGGATCATGAAATCTACTTGTCTCATAGAATAGGAATCTTCTCTACAACATTACCAGGTGATATTTTGAAACAAAATATTGAACATTCTTGTTAATTGTCTCAAATTTCAGTTTTTAATTTTTTTAAAATGTCAGAACATTTTCTCACATCCAGAAATTATTAAATATGGAATTTAGCACAAGAAAAAACAAAATAAAAATATGACATGTGGAAATTAAAATCAGTTTCGAGGTAAATCTGTTACATAGAATGAAAAATATTTTTATTTTAAAATATTGCTTATTTAATTTTTTATCTTTAAATCAATTATTAAATTTAAACTTCTCACTTCAAATGATCTTAAAACTCATGTTTTATCACTGTTTTCTAAAAGCGTTTTCTCCAGCAAACTCTTTGTTCCTATCCTATATTCATTTTACATGTCAACAATGTCATCCTTTGGCATTATCACAACTTTCCCTTTGTTTCTCCTCTCACTCACACTTTAACAAATATTATTATGACCAAATCAAATGAGGTCATGTGCCCATTAACCCTTTCTAGTATTTATCTCTTGACATGACTATTTAGTGGTTTATTTGATGATAAGAACTATGCTGTTAGGATATATGTTTGAATGGCAGGATTTGTATTTTTTTCTGTGTTAGTGTTTCCAAAAACAGGTCTCCAGGAAAGTAAGGTTGACCATAGAGAATTTGGAAAATAAGAAAAATTCTCCACAGAAAATTTTAAAAAACATTCACAATCTCTCTTAAGATATCGATTCATAATATTTCAGTCTTTATCTCTGAATACTGATATCAGTAATTCTGTATTTGTATATATCTAATTCACTTACAAATCTAGCATCACTGTGTACATAAAGTGTTATTTTGAAATATTCTCTTTTATAACTTAAAATATATGAGTACAAATTCTAGAGCTTCACTGCTCCTAGGCTCCTCTGCATCATAATTTTCTATACTTAGTCATGTCATAAAAACCTATGTGTGCTTCAGTTTCTCCATCTGTAAAATGGGAAAAAATAAAATACTTATTTCAGGGAGCTTGCATAGGGGTTAAATAAATTCACAAATTTTGATGTACTTTGAACAGTTATTGGCATATAGAAATCTCTGGAGAAGTAGTTTTCAATATAATCATGCCTACATTGCCATGTCAAAATTCCATTCAACAACGTAGTATTTTCAAAGCTATATAATAGTAATGTGCATAACCACTTCCTTATCATTGGGCATTTCAGATAGTTATGATTTTCACTACATAACTATGATGAACATCTTTATACCTAATATTTCTTCATACACTGTATATAAAGCATAAATATATATTATTTCACAAAATACTGCAGAATTTCTTGCTATTATTATTCTATACCAAGTCCTACCAGTCCCAAATATCACCTATGAAAAAGTTTCCTATCATCTAGAAAAAAGAGATTCTTACAATTGTTCATTTTTTCCTTATAAATACATAAATAGGTAGATTATATTATTAATTAGGGATAGTTGGTATTAAACTATTGATCCTTACTAATCACATACAAATTTTATTTCTTTATATATTCAAATATTTAAGCAAACTTTGAAGACTTTTCTTTATATAGTTCCAACTTACTTTTTTACTAAGTACTTCCCTGGTATTTTCAGAAAAGCTGTTTTGTTGTGGTCAAAACTTCCTTGTTTCCTGTGGGAAATATATCCAAACATGATATGATTTTTTTTATTCACATCATTTATTTTGGGTTCTCAGATATTGCCTGAACTTGAGTTCAAGTATAATTATAGTATTGTAGATAATTGGAATACCCTTATTGGAAGACAATTTTGAAATGCTCTTTTAAAGGTTTACAATGCTTTAAAATTAGTGGTGCATCCAAGAATATGCAACCATCATGCATATTGAACTATGTGTGCACTCTCATGTATTTAAATCAATAATACAAAAATAGTGAGGCTATTACAAATGACTGACTTTTAAGACATCACAATCTACTATATAACAAATCATGTATATTTCTGCTTTTTGTGTTCTCTGCTTTAATTTTGTAATACTGATTAAAAGTAAAAGGGCCTTAATTAGTCTTTCCATTCAGAATCTTCTCTAATAATAAATTTTCATGAAAATTTTGAGATAAATATGTTTGTGTTCATATGGATACTTTCATAAAAGGATGAGTAGACTTGCTAGAGTTTTGTATTATTTAATGTACATCAATGAATAACTAAAGCAAAATATGCATTTAATTAGTTTTTATACTCACATTGAACAATCCTATCCTTATAATAACCCATTGTATAGGCATTGTATAGGTAGGAAGCCTTGATATAGGTAAAGAAACATGCCCATGGTTACAATACATTTGTTATCAGGGATCACATGTTTTTTGATTGTATAACAAAGTTATTTCACTATATCTCTAAATATGATAGTTAATCTAACTTAGTTGGGTTGAGAGATACCTAGGAAATGCCTAGGATTAAGAAATTCTGGCTACTTCTGTGAGGGTGTTTCCAGAGATAATTGGCATATGGGACAGTAATCTGAGAGCAGAAATCTTTTCTGAATTTGGAAAGCACTATTCAGTAGGCTGAGAGGCCCAGATTTAACAAAAAGCAGAAGAAGGAGGAAGTCAGCTGGTACATGCAGACTCAATTCTTCAGTAGATGTATATGTTGCTGTTGCCATCACTGACTGAGGTGGACATCAGAATCCAACTTCTTCAGTCTTCCAGTGTGGGCTCTCTCCAGTGATTATCCAAGAAGTTTCCGGGCCTTCATTTTTAGACTGGAGATGTACCCTTGGTCCCTTTTTAATGAGGTTTTCAGCTTCTTGGTTTGAGCAGTTACTGATTCCTCTGGCTCTCCAGCATGCAGAAGGTCATTACAAGACTTTTCAACTTCTGATCATGTAAATCCCACTTTATAATTATGTGCATATACAGATAATTTTGTTTCTGTTCCTCTAGAGAACACTAATGAATAAACAAAGTCATAGTTTGTAGTTTTTCAAGGTATATTACATTAATCCAAAAGTAACCCTGTTAATTTTGCAAAATGTTATATTAAATAAGTCTTTACAAAAATCATGAGTAATACTTTAGAAAAAATATTGGTTAATTACTTCTTAATTCTTTTTTAAAGAAACATGGAAGTATTTGACATTAAGGAAAAAAACCTGTTACATAGTATTATATAGACCCATGCACAAGTTCTGAAAAGAATCTGAATTTTTTTATGTTCTATGAAGCAAATGGATAAGAGAAAAACTTTAGGCCTAACACTTTCTACTGAGTTGTTATTATGACTTAAATTTCCTAAATTATATGAATTACCTTTAATCCTATGTAGGAGGTGCTCATTAATGAAAAATTATAAAGCAATTCTCAGAAATTATTGGTTACAAATGCACAAAAATAGTATAATCAGTGATTGTGCCTTGAATACACAACAGTAGAATAAAGTGATTGACCTCTTTAGGAAGATTCTAAATGACAACTCTAAAGCAATTTTTTTCAAAGGTAGTCACATTTTCTTAAAATGCAAGTAAGTAAGAAAAATTTTAATCAGCAGGTTAAAAGAAGCAAAATATATTGCTATGAAAAACAAATATTGACTGAATTTTTAAAAAGAAAGGAAATGGGCAGCCTGGGAAAATCTCCACCAGAATTTTTATTTAAGCCAATTGATACTTCAAAAAGAAACAGTTTCAATTAATCAAATTGTATCCAGAATCTACCATGTATGAAATTAACATGTATTTTCTGTTTCCTGTATGTCATGCAATTCTAGAATCTACATCATTAGAATTAGCATTAATATTTATTAATCATCACAACTTTTAAATGTAGGTGGTATTTTCTTGATGGTACATATATGTGAGAAAACTAAAACTAAGAGAGGTGAGGAAGTAAAGTCCTGAAACCCAGAGAGGTGATGAAACCTGCCAAAGGCCACATAAGTGTGAATCATTTGATTACAACTCCAAAATTAAAGTTGGATTTCCTTTATCTATCAAAAGTTCTCTACTACTAGCATTCATTAGAATCATCTAAATAAAACAGATCATTCCAGTAGATGGTGCTGGGTTCAGTTCCCAAAGTTTTTCAACCCAGGGTGGGGCCCAAGAGTTTGTCTTTGTAAATAGTTTCTAGACCATATTGCTGCTTCTATTCCAGGGACCACACTTTGAGAACTTCTCTAGGAATAGTGGCTAAGGAGAAAAAAAAAAAGATCCAAGTAGAATTTAAATTGAATAAAGCAATTGAAAAGAAAAAATGTATATTGCTAAAACCATAATGGTCATTTACAGTTGTGAGGTCAAAGACAAAAAAGAACCATAGATGAAATGTTAAGATTTTTGTTACAGACATGACTTGAGTTGGGAATAAATAGACTCCCTGTTTTCTTTTACTTTTCTTTCAATTTAAGAGAAAAAATAATATATTCACAGTGAAGCTATTTTATATGGTGTTTTAATTTCTCTATTTGTTTTACATTCTGAATCTTATTTTTAGTAATAAAGAACAATGCCACTGAACTCCTTAAGGAAACATTTTTTTTTTTTTTGTTTTTCTTTTTATTTCCTTTTGTTGTTGTTTTTAACCAACCTCATTTTAAATGACAAATAGAATTTCTCCCTTAATGGTAGAAGGATCAAGTAAATTGGATTTGAGATGTTTAATTAAGTCAATTCACAGACAAATAGACTTGATGAGTGGCAGGTTAGTGTGGTGTAGTCCATGAGGAACAACTGCAATTAGAATAAACCTGCAGACATAAGATTAAGATTTTTTTTCAAGGTCAAGCCACAGAACTCATTTGGGAAAGAATTAACAGAATTCAGCCAAAAATATTAATAATAAAACCCCCTAATGGATACACAAGCATATAAGTATGTCTATGAAATCTAGGCAACATTTATTGATGTTGAATAAATAAATTGTGGTATGAAAGTGTTATATGATTGTATACACATTTGCATCTAATTTCTCCCTGTAAATACATTAAACTACTGATTAGAAAACACTGTATTCTCTATGTGGTGAGAGATGTTATATATGTCTTTCTTCAGTTTTTTATTAAATCAGACAAGTATCCAACCTATGGTTGGAGGTAAGAAATATTTAAAAAGGAACATAAAAATAGGAGAAAAACAGGATCTAGGAAAGCAGTTCTTAACCATTTTTGAGCTACAACAATCTGGTAAAGCATATTAACTTGTCCATGCAACATGACAGTCTCACTTTCAAGAAAAAAAGTTTATTCCATCCCAAATATAAGTGAAGTGAAGATTACCCAGAAACATGTGTTCAAGTTACCCTGAATGATATATTCCACTGTGGAAGAGGTTATGTGAACTTTTATAAATGCAGGACAAAAGAAAGTCAAAAATCAATATACTTACCAATTACATTGGTGGAAATACCAGGTTGGCAGGCTACAGCAAGGTGGGGAAATCTCATATATAGGTTTCAGATATTATCACAGTCCTAGCTTTAGGGTTGTGGAAGATAGTGCTCTGCTAAACTTAACAATGCCTTCTAAGAAGTTTTCATATTAGTCATGAGAATGTTACACCGGATTCAAAATTTAAATGGCTATTAAAGGACTTAAGATGGCCCAAGGTAATATTGACTCTGGACCTTCAACACTCTGTCTCTCCACAATCACAATGTTCAGCCAAGATCAAGCGGTCTGTAGTATCTTTAATACAGATGCAGCTTCTTCAGAGAACTTCAGTACACAAACCCCTTCTCAGACTAATGTTTTTACTACATAAAACAAAATGGATAAGACTTAACAAATTATACTGAATTTTGTAGCAAATAATAAAAACTAAATTAATCACAGAGTAATAAATGTTTACTGGTGCATCATTATCAAAATACTTTATATAAAATATAAGCAAGCCAAAATTAAATTTTATAACATTTTAATGTGAAGGTAGTTGCTACTGAGTTTGAATAAGTCAATTAGACTGTAGAGTTAATGCACATTATATTGGACACCCAATCAATTTTTATATATTTTATTTTCATTTTTACTTTACATTACAGAATCTGAAAGCATTTATTTGCAAAGATAAATGATTGAATATGTAATTAAAGCTTTCATAACTACCTTTAAAATGAAAACATTGTTTGGGGCCCAGTGGCACACGCCTGTAATACCAGCAGCTTGGAGGCTGAGGCAGGAGGGTTGAGAGTTCAAAGCCAGCCTCAGCAATGGTGAAGCACTAAGCAACTGTGAGACCTTGACTCCAAATTTAAAAAACAAAATAGCACTGGGGATATGGCTCAGTGGTCAAGTGCCCCTGAGTTAAATTCCAGGTACCAAAAAAAAAAAAAAAAATTACTATCACACAATGAACTATAAGATTGTCCAAGGATTTTTTTAGTTAAATTCCAAATATAGTTATTTCATTCAAACATCAGTGAGTTCATCTTCGGCTGGTCAAACAAACTTCTTTGATACAGTTGATAAGAAAAAGTTTTGTTAATCTATGATTCATCTTTCCTGCTATCAATGTAGTAATACATTTGAAAAATGTTCTGATGTGTTTTCAGGGGTTTGCAGACTTCCTTTTTCAAACTGACTGAGAATTGTGCATCTCCACTCAATTTTCTCAGAGCATTTCTCACAGCATTTAAGTTTACAAGAATGTCAGATTATGTTTTCTTCTTCCTTATTGGTAGTTTAGCCAAGAAAGCTTGGAATTCTTCAGAAATCTCTGTGGAGGACTTCAAGATTTTGAAAGATTATTTTTCATTCATATGGTTCAACATATCTGTGAAATAAGTTAACCAAAGATAAAATCCTTACTTACAATAGTGATTTTTTTTTAAAAAGTAGTTTTGAGTGCTAGTTTGAACCAGCACTGAAAGATTCATCTTGAAAGCCATTAAACCTCCCTATACAATACTCTGCTTCTATTACTAGAATCCTATGACAGAAGAATGACTCTGGGACTCCCAAGAAATCAGTTCTAGCTACTCCAAAAAACAAATTGAAGATTAATGGTTAAAAACAAAAACAACACCAAAAAATACACTAGTTTAATCTGTATAGTTGAAGACAAAGGGGATCACCATTTCTAGTCTTATATTTGGAGATACTGATATGAGCTTCCAGATTATATAGCCAAAGGGTACCAGGAATATGTGTAGTCAGTAATCTTAAACAAACTGTTGTCTGTTTGATTATTATCTCAGGATTGGTTAGGTGGGGACTTGAAGGAGAAAAGAAATATGCTGTTTTCTGGGGCGTAGTTTTGACAATTGGTCCTTTTATTCCTGGAATCTGAGATGATTCATAGAAAAGGAGACAGATGCAAAATGGAGGCAGAGATGCCAAGTTTTATCCTGTTTTTAGGTACCCATTAGACATTTGCAGGCCCAAGTGAAGAGTCTAAGTCTCTGTTACCTTTCAGCTTTGAAAACAAAAATCACAATGATTGAATTTAGAGATCTGCATCTGATTTTATTAATAATATTCATAGATATTGACAATTTCTTTCAGGATTCTTACAAAGGCTTTGTTTCCAGTGCATGTCTATAAAAGGCAGGGTGTGAAAATGACATAAGGACATTCTCTTTTTCACTAAAGTAGCAGAAGCAGATGCATCGCCAGTCATTGTCGAAGTTCCATCTGTGCAAAGACTGTGAAGCCTTTTTTTCTCCAAATATTTGTTTGGCAAAACAACTTTTTCACCATTTCCAAGCATCAACAGCCTTTGTAGTACCCAAAAGAGATTCACAAACCATGATCTTTATTTTTTAAGGTGTCAGTATTCACATCATAAACAAAAACAAGCTGCTGGCTACATTGAAAGCTATCTATAGTTTATCTAGTTACATAGTGAATGAAAATATTGAAGGTGCCAATTCCTTAATGACCTGCTTCAAAAATATTACAACATTTGAGTAAAGAACCACTTCCAACTTTTTTTTCTTCTGTTCCTTACAAAAACCATATTGTTCTCTCCTAGTTCACATGAATCTGCTAAGGTCTTTACAATAGTGTGGGGCTTCAAATAATAAGCACTTTCATGGTTGTTCTAATAACTACTATAATTTTAAAGTAATGTTTATAAATGATATATTCAAACTTAAAGATGATAGAAAAAATGTAGGTTATTCCTATTGGTGGCAAAATAATAGGCACTGCCAAGGGTATAGTGATTTGTTACCTACATTCTTAAACAGTAGATAAAGAAATACCTGAAATCTATCCATGAGCTTGTTATGAGTCTTTGGATCCCCAGCTCAAGAAGATCCATTGAAGGGGTTATCTATGGACAAAACAATTACTAATAATAACAGCTTTTTATACATAGTCTCCTTTCAGTTTTCTGCAGGCAAATTGTTCATTTTGGGGTTATTTGCATAAATTTCCCATGGAATGGTTTTGAGCCTGTAGAAAATTAATTTTCTAATCTCTTGTTTATTTTATGTTTTTAACTACTTCTCCCTAATCCTGTTTCAAGATAGGATAAAAAAGAGTTGATGTAAGATTCCCTGTCATAGTAAGACTTTGCTTTTATTCAGTATACATTTGAAATAAAAATTCAGTAAGCTCATAAATCCACTACAAAATATGTAAATTAGACAAATAATGGGCTTGGAATTGGAGATAGTAGAGAAAGCATCAAATGATAGAAACTGATGTACCAAATAATAATGATGCAAAATAGAAATGCAATTTCCTCATCATGTAAGTATATTCTGTTGTTCTCTGGATTAATATGTAGGTAGAAATTTACAAATTAAAAATATATTATGAAAGGACATTAAACATGGTAAACCATTTTTCTTATCTATAAAATTGGAATAATAATAATAATTTTTATTTTTATGATAATTATGAAATATTAAATGACTAAATTCATATTATATAAAATTTTTATCACAATGACTTGAACAGTCAATATTCAATGAATCTCATTATTACTATTTATCATTATAATTAATATCAATTAAGAGTTAGGTATTAATAAGGAATGAAGGGTAGCCATTGAAATATATATATATATATGTGTGTGAGTGTATGTGTGTGTGTGTGTGTGTGTGTATGTGTGTGTGTGTGTATTTTTTTTTTTTTTATGTTGCTGGGAATTGAATCCAGGATCTCATGTTAAGCATGTACTCTACCACTGAGATACACCCAAGACCCTGGTGATTGAAATATTTTAAGAAGATCATGGCAGAATAAAACTTGTATTTTAGAAAAATGTAGGTTTTGATAAAAGTAAGGTCAGATTTTATTTATGTATATTTTATCTTATTATTTAACATAAGTGTATTAGTAATATCTATCATTAGGGAACTTTAATAATGTTTTATTTTTGCATCACCTTCAATAATAATGAATTGAGCAAACTCACTATGTAGTTCTGATCTCTAGGATCTTATAGTTCTGGTCTATGAAAGTCTGCATTAAACTGAAGACAATTTTGAAGTAAAAAGAATTCTGGGAAGAAAGTCACAGGAACTTGTTTATCATACAAAGGAAGGCATAACATGTATACAAATACTTAGATTTTAATCACAAATAGGGAAATAATGTATGCATTTATTGTAAATGTGTTGAGCACCTGCTATGCGCTAAGCATTCTTCTAGGTGCTTGAAATACGCTGATAAAAACTAAAAGAAAGAAAAACAGATATTCTTACACTCGCAGTGCTGATATTCTAGTAGGACAAAGAAGACGGACAATAAACAGTAATCATAGTAAAGGTAGATAGATACTATGTTGAAAGGATAAAAGAATTGTATGAAAAATATTAAATCAGAATTAAAGAAATGAGAAGTCTTGGGGGTAAGTATAGAATTAGAATTCCAAATAGATGTTCATACTTAGAAGGCCTTATTTGGGCAGTAACATTTCAGCAAATATTTGAGAATGTAATGAATTAATCATATTTGGGAAGAGCATTCTAGTTACAGAACCCAGCTACTGCAAAGTTCTTCTGGCTTGAGTGTACCTATTATATTGGAGAAATTTTAAGAAGGCCAGTAAGGTTGAAACAGAGTAATTGACAGAAGAACAATAGAAGACAAATTTAAAAAGGTAACATGGAGATTTTGAGACTGATCAAATAAGGTTTGCCAAGGAATACCATGATAGGGAGACATAAAAGGATTATGACATAGTTTAAAATAATATTTTCTAACTCTATTGTTGAGTATATGTTATAGAGAGGCAAATATCAAAGAATGTAAATTAATTTAGAGAACTGTTGGCACATTATCTTTTTTTTTTGGTGTTGGGGATTGAACCCAAGACCTTGTACGTGTAAGGCAAGAACTCTACCAACTGAGCTATATCCCGAGCACATTATCTTTTAATAGGCATGAAAAAAAGAGAATCTATTGCATAGATGGAGGGGTTGAATTTAGAACTCATGGATAGTTCATCTGTGGAAGTAAGATGTGTATGGGCATAGACACTAATTTGGTGTTTAATTGTGGTAATAGGAGTCTAAAGGTTTGTTTTATAAACATTTTCTTTTTGTACTTTTTTCATTTTTTTTCTTTATTTTAATTTTTACACACTGCATTTTGATTCATTATACACAAATGGGGTACATCTTTTCTATGGTTGTACCTGATGTAGATTCATATCATTCATGTAATCATATATGTACATAGAGTAATATTGTCTGACTCATTGCACCATTTTTCATACCCTCCTCCCTCTCATTTCCCTCTATGTAATCTAAAGTTTCTCCATTCTTCTCTCACTTATCAGGGAAAACATTCAGCCTTTGTTTTTTTGGGATTGGTTTATTTCACTTAGCATGATATTCTCCAAATCCATCCATTTATCTGCAAATGCAATAATTTTATTTTTCTTTATGGCTGAATAATATTCCATTGTGTATATATACCACAGTTTCTATCTGTTGAAGGGCATGTAGGTTGGTTCCACAATCTAACTATTCTGAATTGAACTGCTATAAACACTGATGTGGCTGCATTACTGTAGTATTCTAATTTAAGGTCTTTGGGTATAAACCCATAGATGGAATAACTGGGTCAAAAGGTGGGTCCATTCCAAGTTTTCTGAGGATTCTCCACACTGCTTTCCAGAGTGGCTGCACCAATTTGCAACTCCACCAGCAATGTAATAGTATGCCTTTTTCCCCATATCCACGTCAACATCTATTATTGTTTGTGTTCTTGATAATAGCCATTCTAATCAGATTAAGATGAAATCTTAGAGTTGTTTTAATTTGCATTTCTCTAATTACTAGAGATGTTGAACACTTTTTCATATATTTATTAATTACCTGTATATCTTCTCTATAAAGTGTCCAGTTTCTTGGCCCATTTATTGATTGGGTTCTTTGTATTTTTGGTGTAAACATTTTCTTATGGAAACTTTCAAATATTCAAAATATACAAAAAGTATGCCTTAGGGGCTGGGGAGATAGCTCAGTCGGTAGAGTGCTTGCTTTGTAAGCACAGGCCCTGGGTTCGATCCCCAGCACCCAAAAAAAAAAAAGTATGCCTAACTATCATATCATTATTATAATAATAAATTTAGAAATAATTCCATAACATTATCTAATTCAAATGCCATGTTCAAATTTTACCAACTGCCTCAAACTGTCTTTTTGCATTTGATCATATATATCATGATCCAAATATGGTCCACAGGTTGCTGTATTAGTCAGGGTTCTCTAGAGGAAATCAACAAGAAGTATGATTATAAAAGGGGATTTATTAGATTGGCTTACACGACCTGAAGCTGGATAGTCCACAATGACCATATACAGTTGGAGAGCTGGAAGAACCAGTAGCTGTGCAGTCCAAGAGATGGAAGCCCCAGAACAAGAAAGATTAACAGTGCTACCCTAGTCCCAGACCAAGGCTTCTGGAAACTTTCTGGAGAATTACTGGCAGAGTCCACTTTGGAAGAGTGAAGAAGGCCTTGGAAGAGTGAAGAAGTCAGAGTCCAATATCCTTAGATGATCCAAGCAGCAATTAACAACCCTTTCAAGAAGAGCTGAGCTTGCATCTGCATCTGCTTCCTTGTTCCTCCAACTTTCATTTCATTCTATTGAATGGTGCTGCCCATGCTTAGGGAAGGGCCCCACTTCAGTTCACTATCCCACATTCAAATCATTCCTAGACACACCCTCACTGACACACCCAGAAGCTTCTTAATCCTCCACATCTCTTAATCCAATCAATTTGACAATTCAAATTAACCATTACAATTGCCTTCAATTAATATATTTAAATATATTTAATGTATTACATATTTTTCATACCACTCTTGTTGAAGAAACTCATCCATTCATGCTCTAACATTCTTCATATTTTGGATTTATACATTTCCATTTTTACAGCACCATTCAATTAATGACTCTTTTATGTTTTCTTTAAAATAGCAGTTGAATCTTTTTTACTTGATTTGGTTCTTGTTCTACTTTCATTCTTTAGCAATAGGTTTCTTATATGAACTTAAACATGAGTTCATAGTTTCTTATTGTCACAATTTTATTGTTTCTAAAATTGGTTAATGAGAGGAAGTGGTGTCAACCTGGTTGTTTCTTTATAAATATCAACCTTTTGCTTAATGGATTAGCAACTAGTAATATGCACTATCCAGATCCATTATTTCATTAAGGATTACAGAATTGCTATTTTCTACTATCCCTTTGGTTTTTATGAGCTAGAATTCTTTAATATGAAAATTATTATTTTTGTCATTAACTCATTATCTTGTATACAGAGAATGCACAATAAATACTTGATTCTTTCTTTCTTTTTTTTTTTTACCAGTTTGAGTTGATGACTTTAGCAGCCTCTAATGATTACCTGTGAGGTATCTATTTTAAGAATCATTAAAAACATAATTAATAAGTTTCAAACAATTTAGGCATTAATTTTTCATGCTCAAATTGTCCCATCTTTGGACAATGGAAATCCTTTCACACTGGCTCCTGTGTTCTTTTATATTGATCCCATTACTAGCTCCTATTTTTAATATTTTTATTAGTGCATTATAGGGGCTAATTTTCATATGTTCATAAATACATATAACAAAATTGTTGCATTTCAACCCCTAATAATTTGCCTTTCCCTCCCCTTTTCTCTTGACCCTGATTTCATTCCATTCCTCTTCTGATCTTCTTTCTTTTTATTTATTGTTTTTAAAATGATGCTTTATAGTTTGGTCAATTTCAATCCATGATTCCTTTTTCTCATCCCTCCTCTTGCCCTCTTCATCACCTTCCTCTACTCCAATGTTCTTCCTGCTATTTTCATGACATCTCCCTTTTCAAATTCCATATTTACCTCTCACTTCTGCTTGAAAGAGAACATTTGACCCTTCACTGAGTCCAAATTACGTCAGTTGAAGGTAAATGGATAAAATTGAAGAACATCATGCTAAGTGAAATAAACCACAAGATTTCTAAAAATATTTATTTTATTTTTAATTAACAAATATTTTTGTGTATATTTATGGAGTACAATGTGATCATTTATATATAAACTATGGAGGGATCTGGTTGATAGTTTGCTTCCTGGCACAATGATATCAGATTCATCATGCAAATTTCCACTTCAGATATGGACTTAGCAATTTTTCTAAGAAACTTTAGTATCCTTTAGTGAGAAATAGTATTTAGAAATCACATTTTAGGCCCCCAAAATAAGTGTGCTCATTTTGAGTCAACTATTACTGATTATAAAGTATTTCAGTAAACATAAGTAGAATATTCTGTAATTTTTTGCAGTTACCAAGGAATGATGCATACTATGCAAGTGTTCTACCATTGAGCTACACACCCAAGTTATATAACATCTAAAATAAACATAAAAATTGCAAATTTTTCTGTCATTTCCATTTAACAATATATATTGTGGGTTTTACTTATTTTCCTTCATACTTATGTCTTTTTCTCTTACACTTAAAATATTTATTATTGATGATGTTGACAAAAATAATGTGGTCTGTTGTCCAAAATATTGATAATATACTCAAAATAATAATATTGATAATTATACTATCGGCAAGGCTAAAAAGTGTAGCCTAAGATTTCCTTGCAATTTTTAGGTTATAAGCCACTGAAGCATAAGAAAAAATATTTAATCACATTAAGTAAGTCTTGATATGGTTATGCAAGCATTTTGATATACAGTCAAAATAATTTGGTTTGATTTGCTTTTATTTCTTTATGTTTGCTTTTATCTCTCTCTGATTTAGTTATTATTTTAATTATGTGGAATATATACAGGGTCCCAAAGTCAGAATAAAAAAACTATATCCACTTTTTTCTTCCACCATAAAAATGGCATTTTTATAGTTTAATTACTGCATTATTTTCTTCTAATAACTAATGCTTTGTCTCTTGCTTTTATCACAGATTATAGCCCAAATATCACCCCATTTGATATATATATATTTCTTGAAGTGAGATTGCTGGGGAAAATGATAAATACATATACATTTTGTTAGTAATTCAGAATTTTCTTTCATGAGTTTGTACCATTTGACATTTTTAACAGGAATATACGAGTATATATCTCTAGCAGAGCATGTTTAACATTAGTACTTTTAGTAATCTGATAGATATTAATCAATTGTAATCAGTAGGGTTTTTATTTTCCCTTCTTGTATATTTAGCATTTTCCATACATTTTAGGTAATTTTTATTTTTCTATCATCTGTGTGTCCACATCTTTTTCATATTTGGTATCAGAAAGTAGATAATTGCAATTTTGGAGAAATCTTCACATATAACAATTTCAGTTCTTTGTCTATAATATCAAAATTATCAGTAAGTCTCCCTTTCATTTATGTTAATAATTGCACATGGCATTTCTGCCAAGGAAACTCAGAAAAATTGTTTATAGAAAAGTGTGTTAATATTTTTCCTTATTATTTCTGGAATTGAGGTGATAGCTTGAGATTACCACATCTCCTGGTTATAAAGCAATTCACCAATATCTTCTCTTTATACTAGCACATTTTCATGTTTTGCTTTTAGATCTCTTATTTATTTGGAATTTATATTGGTGCATGATACAAAGAATTTACCCAGTTTTGTGTTATTCCATATGGCCAGTCAGTCTTTTAAATATTAAAATGCCTTTATTTCTTCATTGATTATAGATTTTGTCCATCTTTTAAAATTTTCTGCATGAGTTTGAGCCAACTAGGGAATATTAAGAAATAGTTTTATTAGTGTCTATTCAAGTACTAATACCATATTATTTTAAAAGAGTTTTTTACAGCATATTTAATGTGCTATTAGGGTTAGCCCACTCTCATAGTTCTTTTTATTACAGTTTTTATGCTATTCTTTCTGGTTCATTCATCCATATTAACTTCACATTCACTTATCTAGTTGCTATTTTTTAATTGAGTTTGCATTAAAATATAGTTATCTTCTGGTCATATTAATTTCCTTAATAAAAATAAAATGAAAAATCATCAATTGAGAGTGAAGACATGGGAAGACATACTAGGATCTGAAGACAGAGAAGGTATGAAGTAGTTATCAAGTAGAGAAGAGAATAGTTATTGTATGACAGAAGTTCCCATTTGAAATGTGTGATGTTGGATTTACAGGAATAAGTATCCTGAGTAGAGTGTATTTTTCTCTAGTCACAAGCTACATGGGTACTAATGTTCAGTAGAAAGTTTGTTTTGGTTTAATCAATTTAGTTTAGGAAAAGTGAGACAGGAGCAGGGGAAATGTGAGCAAAATGAATCATTAAAATAATTAACCATGCCTTTCAATTTTATAAAGAAATTGAAGAAGATATATTGGGATTAAAGTGGAATCAATCCATTTTATATCATGGTTCCATGCTAGTTCTGGGTAACAGAAGAAATGACCTTATGATATCAGTATGAATTTTGATAGTTAAACATTTGTAACATTTATTTATCAATGTATTACAGATATTCTGATAGTTGCTAAGGTATATCATGTTTTTCCTTGTCATTTGAATTAAGTACTATTATAACACCAATCTTCAAATTAGTGGCTCACAATCTATTAATTAGAAGAAAACAAAGAAGATAAGAAACCAAGAGTCAGATATGGCCCCCTTCTACCACACACACACAAAAATAAATCAAGATGGTGGCTCTTGTTACTTCTTGTCTTGATGATAATGATGTTTCTCTGTTCACTACTAGAGCATGAAAATGAGAGCTCTTATAAACTATGGATTTTATTTTTTTACTCACTTGTTTACCTAATTTTCTTTATAATTGTCAGTTTCTAATTGCTAATCAAGAGTACATTGGCATAGCTGGAAGATCCCCTGCACAGCTGGGTAGGCAGATGTTTGAAATCCCAAAATATTCGCCCTTTCCTTCCTTTCAATTAATTACTCATGCTTGGGAGAAGAACCCATTAACGAGGTACAGCAAGGATATCAGGAAACCACTCCTCTTAACAATCTTTCTAGTCTTTTCCCTCAGCTTACACACTGAACTGCTATCAAGTATTTTAAATGGAAATTTTCTTCTTAATATTCCTATGTTTTTGCTTGCCCTCTTTCATATTCTCCTGAATTTTGTATGTACAGTTCTCTAGCATTTTCCTTATCCCTCGATGACTATTGCAAAAAGATTGTTCAGAGGAGATGCTTAGTTATATAATGTTCTGTGTCTATCTGGATTTGCACACTGATGTGTACAATAAACATTGTAATAAGTGGAATGTTTCATACACAAGGCTACTTTGAAATCTTAGAGTTAATTGCAGGATCAAAGAAAACAGAGATTTTTGAAAAATATTATTTCAGTTAATTTATAATCCTAGAAACATTTTCCTATCCACACCAATTCCCTTTCCCTACAAACTTCATGTTGAAAAAATTCAAGATTTATCTAATCTAATTAAAACTGAATCCAGAAGGTGAGTAGGCTGGTGCCATCTTCCCTTTCTGTTCCAATAAGTGTACCACTTGGAATAAAGTAATGAAATACAAAAGGCCCTGAGATTGAGAGTTAACAAGTAATCTAGAACATACCATTTCTCTTGTCTAAATTTCCTTTTAATTATATACTAAATAATGGAAACTCCCTAATATCTGTATAATTTACAAGATAACTCCAGTATCTAAGAATCTGTGCTCTATTTCTTTCCGGATTTTCCTTCATTTTTTCAATATTGATAATATAATTCTACCTCTATTATTGATGACATAAGAATTGTTATCACCTCTGAACCTGTAACAGTCACTACCTTTTAGATAAGTAAATCAAGACTGAATAAGTAAAATATCTCGTTTGGTTTATAAAGAAAACCATTACCATGGGTCGAATGTCTATGGAAATTTAGTGTGTTCTATAGTCCAGTACCCAATGCTCCTCTTTAACACCCAGCAGTTTCTCAGTATTTACTAAAAATACACAACCAAGTACTTCCCTATGTTCTAGGAAGACAATAACCAGTAATAATCCATGCTAATGGTTCTCAACCAGGGATGATTTTATAATTCCCAGAGATATTTTGAATTGTTACAACTCAGTAGATAGATACTACATGTGTGAAATAGGTAGAGATTAAGGAATACTGCTATAATAGCTAATAATGCACAGGAAAATCTCCACAACTAAATGTTATCTAACCTAAAATCCCAATAGAGATGAGATTGTGAAATACTGGTTCATTCCATTAAGAACAGATCTATGCAAATTATTCATTATATTTTAAATTGCTAAGCAAATATGCAGTAATGCATATTACAATATGGTATGTGCCTGTGTCTATAGATTACACTGAATGAAAGAGGACAGATGGCTAATAAAATTTCAAATGTGGAAAAACACAGGTTCAGGATAGAAGTACTGTGTAATATACAAAGTCATAGCAACTGCATAAATTAGAAAAGTACTACTGTGCAATGAACAATTCCTTTAGCTGTGTGCAGTGACACTGAGAAAATGTGTGCACAGTTTCCAAGGATGAAGTTCAGATTTTCTAAAACAGGAAGTCTCATCTTGAAATATAAACCACAAAATTTTGGACAATCCTTATGCTAGGATCTTCTGAGCAATATTAATGATATTTGAACAATTTCAGTGATGCATAATTGACATTAATATCACATATTTGAAACTTTCAAACTAAATTCTTACATAGGGTGTACTGTCATGAAACCACCACTATAGTCAAGATAATTAACTTATTTCCTCCCAAATTTTGTATTCACTTTTGCAATTCCTTCATGCAATCCTTTCTCCCTATGCTCAGGAATACACTGATTTGAGTCCTTCCTCATAGATTATTTTGCATTTCCTAGAATTATTTATATAAATGAAATCAGTTCTATCATAACTATTTTGACATTATCCATGTTACTGCATTTATCAATATTTTATTATTTGTACTACTCTGTTATTTCTTTATATGTGTACAGTACAGTTTATCTCTTTAGTATTGATGAATATTTGGGTAATTTCCAGTTTTTGCTCCTACAGATAAAGTTGCTATGAACATTTGTAAGGATGTATGCTTCTTTGAATCTTGGATAAATATGTAGAAGAGACATGGATCAAATGAGAGATTAATATTTAACTATTTATGAAACTGTCCAATTATATTCTAATGTGATTGTACTATTTTATATTTATGCAATGTATGATAATTTCAGCTGCTCTACATCCTTACCAATACTTAACATGATCAATCTTCTATTTATTCTTATTCAGTTGTAATGTTTATTGTGCAATTAATTTGCATTTCCCTGATTATTAAAGATGCTTATCACTAGGTAGATTTGAAAGTAGATTTGAGTGGGTAGAATAAAGAATCAATAAATTTTAAGATAAGATAATTGATATTATCAAGTCTAAGAAATGGAGAGAAATGAGGCTGAAGAAAAATGTACAGAGCCTAAGAGACTTGTAAAGGCACCATTAAGTAAACCAACACATGCATATTGTGAGTTACAAAAGGAAAAGAGATAAAGGAGTAGATGGAATATTTGAGGAAATAATGGTTGAAATATATAAAATTCAACTAAATATACAAATATAGACATAAATTCAAAAAACCTCAAGTAAGATGTTTAAAGAAATTCCTACAAATACAATTATAACCACACTGTCAAAAGACAAAGCAAAGAATCTTAAAAGCAAGAGCAAATGACATACAAAAAATCTTCAATAAAATGATCTGAAGATTTCCCATCCATAGCCTTGAAAACCAGGGTGAATATATCCAGAGCACTGAAAGAAAAGAACTGTCAACCAAGAACCCTATATCTGGAAAAATCGCTTTTCAGAAAACAGCAGTGAATTAAAAGATTTCAGATAAACAAAAACTGAGAATTTGTTACCACTAGATCTGCCCTGTAAGAATTGCTGAAGTGTCTCAGTGAAGTGAAGCCATTTGACTGACTTCTGCTTTTCTAATTTGAGTGCTCTTTACTTATTTCTCTTGCCTAATTTACTCTGGCTAGTATATCTCTCACAATGTTTAATAAAAATGATGAAAAGGGACATCCTTGTCTTGTTCCAGGTCTTAGAGAAAAACATTGTTTCAGCTTTTCCTTTTTTAATATATAAGCTTCTAGTTTATTATAAATGGCTTTTATTATATGGAAGTATGTTACTTGTATGGCTAACTTGTTCAGTATTTTTATAATGAACAGATGGATTTTATCATATATTTTTCTGCATCTATTGCAATGACTGTATGTTGTTGTCCCTTCTTGTGTTGATATGATATATGACATTTATTGGTTTGTATGTATCAAACCACCTATGTATCCTTGGGTGAACCCCACTTGGTAAATATTCTTTTTAATATGCTGCTGGATTCAGTTTGTTAATATTTTGTTGAGAATTTTTGTATGTTTGTTGTTCAAGAACATTGGCCTGTAATTTCATTTTTTATTGTCTTCTTACCTGGTTGTGATATCAGGGTTATGCTGACCTCCAAGAATAGGTTTGGGAGAACTTCTTTCTCTTCTATTTTTGGAATAACCTGAGGAGGATTGGTATTATTTCTTTAAATGCATGGTAGAATTCATCAGTGAAGCTATCTAGTTATGGAATTTTCTTTGACAGGAAGCTTTTTATTGATTCAATCTTATAAACATGCGATTGTTCTGCTCAGGTTAATCTATTCCTTTGTTTCAGTCATGGTGTTTGTGTCTAGGAATTTATCCATTTATTATGGATTATCAAATTTTGAGGGATACTTGGCAAATTTCCTTCTTGATTTCTTTCTTGATCCAGGATTATTTAATTTCCACAAATTTATCTCCTTTCCAAAGCTTCCCTTGATGTTGATTTCTAGTTTTATGACATAGTGGTCAGAATAGATATTTGCTATAATTTCAGTTTTTAAAAGTTTGTAGAGACATGTTTCGTGATCTATGATATGATCTCTTCTGGAGAATGTACCATATGCTATAGAGGAAAATGTGTATTCAGCAATCCTTGAATGGAATTTTCTGTAGATGTCTCTTAGGTCTATTTGATCTAGTGTGAAGCTTAGCTCTGCTGCTTCTTTGTTGATATTCTCTCTGGATCATCTTTCTATTACTGAATATGAGTTTTTTAAAATATTTTTTTAGTTGTAGATGGATGCAAAATTCATATTTATTTATTTTTTTATTTTTTTTTATTGTAAACAAATGGGATACGTGTTGTTTCTCTGTTTGTACATGGCGTAAAGGCATACCATTTGTGAAATCATAAATTTACATAGGGTGATGTTGGTTGATTCATTCTGTTATTTTTCCCCTTCCCCCCACCCCTCCCATCCCTCTTTTCCCTCTATACAGTCCTTCCTTCCCCCATTCTTGCCACCCTCTCTAACCCTAACTCTAACCCTAACACTAACCCCTCCCACGCCCCATTATGTATCATCATCCACTTATCAGCGAGATCATTGTTCCTTTGTTTTTTTGAGATTGGCTTATCTCACTTAGCATGATATTCTCCAATTTCGTCCATTTGTCTGCAAATGCCATAATTTTATCATTCTTTATGGCTGAGTAATATTCCATTGTATATATATGCCACAGTTTCTTTATCCATTCATCAACTGAAGGGCATCTAGGTTGGTTCCACAATCTGGCTATTGTGAACTGAGCAGCTATGAACATTGATGTGGCTGTATCTCTGTAGTATGCTGATTGTAAGTCCTTTGGGTATAGGCCAAGGAGTGGGATAGCTGGGTCAAATGGTAGTTCCATTCCAAGTTTTCTAAGGAATCTCCATACTGCCTTCCAGAGTGGCTGCACTAATTTGCAACCCCACCAGCAATGTATGAGTGTACCTTTTTCCCCACATCCTTGCCAACACCTGTTGTTGCTTGTATTCTTGATAATCGCCATTCTGATTGGGGTGAGATGGAATCTTAGGTTGGTTTTGATTTGCATTTCTCTTATTACTAGAGATGTTGAACATTTTTCCATACGTTTGTTGATTGTTTGTAGGTCTTCTTCTGTGAAGTGTCTGTTCATTTCCTTAGACCATTTGTCGATTGGGTTATTTGTAGTCTTGGTGTTGAGTTTTTTGAGTTCTTTATAGATTCTGGAGATTAGTGCTCTATCTGAAGTATGATTGGCAAAGATTTTCTCCCACTCTGTAGGCTCTTTCTTCGCATTGCTGATAGTTTCCTTTACTGAGAGAAAGCTTTTTAGTTTGAATCTATCCCAGTTGTTGATTCTTGCTTTTATTTCTTGTGCTATGGGAGTCCTGTTAAGAAGTTTGGTCCTAAGCCAACATGTTGAAGATCTGGACCTACTTTTTCTTCTGTAAGATGCAGGGTCTCTGGTCTGATTCCGAGGTCCTTAATCCATTTTGAGTTTAGTTTCATGCAAAGTGAGAGATATGGGTTTATTTTCATTCTGTTGCATATGGATTTCCAATTTTCCCAGCACCATTTGTTGAAGAGGCTATCATTTCTCCATTGCATATTTTTGGCCCTTTGTCTAGTATGAGAAAATTATATTTATTTGGGTTTGTGTCCGTGTCCTCTAGTCTGTACCATTGATCTACCTGTCTATTTTGGTACCAATACCATGCCGTTTTTGTTACTATTGCTTTGTAGTACAGTTGAAGTTCTGGTTTTGCAATACCCCCTGCTTCATTTTTCCTGTGAAGGATTACTTTAGCAATTCTGGGTTTCTTATTCTTCCAGATGAATTTCATGATTGCTTGTTCTATTTCTGTAAGGTACATCGTTGGGATTTTAATTGGAATTGCATTGAATCTGTATAGCACTTTTGGTAGTATGGCCATTTTGACAATATTAATTCTGCCTATCCAGGAACATGGGAGATCTTTCCATCTTCTAAGGTGTTCTTGAATTTCTTTCTTTAGTGTTCTGTAGTTCTCATTGTAGAGGTCTTTCACCTCTTTTGTGAGATTGATTCCCAAGTATTTTATTTTTTTCGAGGCTATTGTGAATGGGGTAGTTTTCCTAAATTCTCTTTCTGAAGATTCATCACTTATGTATAAAAATGCATTAGATTTATGAGCATTGATCTTATATCCCGCTACTTTACTGAATTCACTTATGAGTTCTAAGAGTTTTCTGGTGGAATTTCCTGGTTCCTCTAAGTATATAATCATATCATCAGCAAATAGGGATAGTTTGAGTTCTTCTTTTCCAATTCGTATCCCTTTAATTTCTTTGGTCTGTCTAATTGCTCTGGCTATAGTTTCAAGGACAATATTGAATAGGAGTGGTGAGAGAGGGCATCCCTGCCTTGTTCCAGATTTTAGGGGGAATGCTTTCAGTTTTTCACCATTAAGAATGATATTAGCCATGGGCTTAGCATAGATGGCCTTTACAATGTTAAGGAACGTTCCCACTATCCCTATATTTTCTAGTGTTTTGAGCATAAAGGGGTGCTGTATTTTATCAAATGCTTTTTCTGCATCTATCGAAATAATCATGTGAGTCTTGACTTTAAGTCTATTGATATGGTGAATTACATTTATTGATTTCCTGATGTTGAACCAACCTTGCATCCCTGGGATGAAACCCACTTGATCATGGTGCACTATCTTTTTAATATGTTTTGTATGCGATTTGCTAAAATTTTGTTCAGAATTTTTGCATCGATGTTCATTAAGGATATTGGTCTGAAATTTTCTTTCCTCGATGTGTCTCTGTCTGGTTTAGGTATCAGGGTGATATTGGCTTCATAGAATGAGTTTGGGAGGGTTCCCTCCTCTTCTATTTCATGGAATACTTTGAAAAGTATTGGAATGAGCTCTTCTTTAAAGGTTTTGTATAACTCGGCTGAGAAACTATCAGGTCCTGGACTTTTCTTTGTTGGTAGGCTTTTGATGACTTCTTCTATTTCATTACTTGAAATTGGTCTATTTAAATTGTGTATGTCCTCCTCGTTTAGTTTAGGCAATTCATAGGTCTCTAGAAACTTTTGATATCTTCGAAATTTTCTATTTTGTTGGAGTATAGATTTTCAAAATAGCTTCTAATTATGTTTTGTATTTCAATCGTGTCTGTTGTGATATTTCCTTGTTCATTCCGAATTTTGGTGATTTGAGTTTACTCTCGTCTTCTCTTTGTTAGTGTGGCTAAAGGTTTATCAATTTTGTTTATTTTTTCGAAGAACCAACTATTTATTTTGTCAATTTTTTGTATTGTTTCTTTTGTTTCAATTTCGTTGATTTCAGCTCTGAGTTTAACTATTTCCTGTCTTCTACTACTTTTGGTGTTGGTCTGTTCTTTTTCTAGGGCTTTGAGCTGTAGTGTTAGGTTGTTTATTTGTTGAGTTTTGCTTCTTTTATTGAATGCGCTCCATGAAAAAAATTTTCCTCTAAGTACTGCTTTCATAGTGTCCCAGATATTTTGATATGATGTTTCTTTGTTCTCATTTACCTCTAAGAATTTTTTAATTTCCTACCTAATATCTTCTGTTATCCATTCATCATATAATAGCATATTGTTTAATCTCCAGGTGTTGGAGTAGTTTCTGTTTTTTACTCTTTCATTTATTTCTAATTTCAATCCATTATGATCTGATAGAGTACAAGGTAGTATCTCTATCTTCTTGTATTTGCTAACATTAGCTTTGTGGCATAATATATGGTCTATTTTAGAGAAGGATCCATGTGCTGCTGAGAAGAAAGTGTATTCACTCTTCGTTGGATGGTATATTCTATAAATGTCTGTTAAGTCTAAATTATTGATTGTGTTATTGAGATCTATGGTTTCTTTGTTCAATTTTTGTTTGAAAGATCTGTCCAGTGGTGAGAGATGTGTGTTAAAATCACCAAGTATTATTGTATTGTGGTCTATTTGGTTTCTGAGATTGAGAAGGATTTGTTTGACATACATGGTTGAACCACTGTTTGGGGCATAGATATTTATGATTGTTATGTCTTGCTGATTTATGGTTCCCTTAAGCAGTATGAAATGTCCTTCTTTATCCCTTGTGACTAACTTTGGCTTGAAGTCCACTTTATCTGAACTGAGGATGGATACCCCAGCTTTTTTGCTGGGTCCATGTGCATGGTAACTTTTTTCCCATCCTTTCACCTTTAGTCTTTGGGTATCTCTTTCTATGAGATGAGTCTCTTGCAGGCAATATATTGTTGGATCTTTCTTTTTTATCCAATCTGCCAGTCTATGTCTTTTGATTGATGAATTCAGGTCATTAATATTCAGGGTTATTATTGAGATATGATTTGTATTCCCGGTCATTTGACTCATTTTATTTATTTATTTGTTTATTTTTGACACTACTTGGTTCCTCTTTATTTGAGAGTTCCTTTAGGATATCTCCTCCCTTTGCTGATTTGCTTCTTTGTTTTTCATCTCTTCTTCATGGAATATTTTGCTGAGAATGTTCTGTAATGCTGACTTTCTTTTTGTATATTCTTTTAGCTTTTGTTTATCATGGAAGGACTTTATTTCATCGTCAAATCTGAAGGTAAGTTTTGCTGGGTAGAAGATTCTTGGTTGGCATCCATTTTCTTTTAGGGCTTGAAAAATGTTATTCCAGGCCCTTCTAGCTTTTAAGGTCTGGATTGAAAAATCTGCTGATATTCGTATTGGTTTCCCCCTGAATGTAATGTGGTTCTTTTCTCTCACAGCCTTTAAGATTCTGTCTTTATTTTGTATGTTAGGTATTTTCATTATAATGTGCCTTGGTGTGGGTCTGTTGTAATTTTGTGTATTTGGAGTCCTATAAGCCTCTTGAACTTGATTTTCCATTTCATTCTTCAGATTTGGGATATTTTCTGAAATTATCTCATTGAATAGGTTGTTCATTTCTTTGGTTTGTTTCTCTAAGCCTTCCTCAATCCCAATAATTCTCAAATTTGGCCTTTTCATGATATCCCATAGTTCTTGGAGATTCTGTTCATGATTTCTTACCATCTTCTCTGTTTGTTCAACTTTGTTTTCGAGGTTAAATATTTTGTCTTCAATATCTGAAGTTCTATCTTCCAGCTGTTCTATCCTATTGTTTGTGCTTTCTATGGAGTTCTTAATTTGGTTTATTGTTTCCTTCATTTCAAGGATTTCTGTTTGTTTTTTTTTTCAATATCTCTAACTCTTTATTGAAATGGTCTTTTGCTTCCTGTATTTGCTCTTTTAACTGTTGATTGGTGTGTTCATTCAATGCCTGCATTTGCTCTTTCATTTCATCGTTTGCTTCCCTTATCATGTTAATTATGTACATTCTGAACTCCCTTTCTGACATTTCTTCTGCCATGCTGTCATTGGATTTTATTGATATAACATCCAGATTTGTTTGAGGCATTTTCTTCCCTTGTTTTCTCATGTCGTTCAGGTGTCAGTGGACTGCAGAGATGTTGCAGATTTCCTCTATTGAATTATAATGTCCCTGAAGATTGCTAGTGTATCCCCTCTTATCCTTCAGTAGCCTGAAGTCTTAGAGGAAGTTGATACTGCGGTGTTCCCCAAGGAAGCTGCCTCTCTAGGGGTGGTGGTCTTCAGGTGGGGTATATTCCCTGCTAGTGGGCAGAGGTGCCTCTACTTGTTGACCAATGGTCATCCAAAGGGGAACTAGACTGCAGGCTGAGGCAAGGCCTGTTTGGGCCTGTGTCTCTGGTTTTACCATCCTTGTGGGAAAACCTCACCCAGCGGGTAAGACTCACCCAGTGGGGAGGTCTCGCTGGTCAGTTCCCCTCCTAGAGGTTCCCCTCAGTCCACAACTACCGCCTGGGCAGGGCAGCCTTCCCAGGCAATGTTCCCAGGGGCCTGGACCTACCTCCTGGGCCTGGGAGCCCTGCCCTTCGCAGACGAATCTCCTTAGGTTGCCCCTCCTCAGAGAAGCTGCCCGCAGTCCTGGAACCTTCACTCCACCCCTCAGCTTGTCTCTGTGTAGCTCTTTCAACAAAAGGCACCTAGTTCCCCGGACCGGACCATGCTTTGCACCTAATCACCTGGCTATGCGACCTGTCCTCTGAGCAGCCACTTGGAGCCTCGTACATATGCTCCAAGCCCCAGTGACCCGCCGCTCGCCTCTTCCTCCAGGCAGCCACCTGGTGTTCTGTGTGGGCGCTTGGAAACCAAGCAACTCACTGCGCACCTCCACCTCCTCAGGACGGCCCCCCCTCATTGTTCAGGCGGTTGCTGAGTCCAAATAGCTCGCCGCCCAGTTCTTCCTCTGGCAGCCGCCGGAGCCCTGGCAGCTTGCTCTGAAACCAAGCGCTGTGCTGCGCGGCCTCCTCTGCAAAGTTCCCCGCTGTCCATGTTTAGCACTCCAGCGGGGGGAGGGGCGTCTCGCCGAGCAACTCTACTTCACAAAGTTCCCTGCGTTCCGGGGCTACCATCCCATCCGGGACGCCTCCCCAATGGGAGAAACTCACCCAGCGGCTTTGAGTTGGTCCCAAGTCACTCACTATCTCCTCTTTTGAATCTTGAGTCCTGGAGCAACATGAAATGCAGCCGCCCTCTACTCCGCCATCTTGAAAACCCCTCATATTTATTTTTATGTGGTGCTGAGGATCAAACCCAGTGCCTCACACATGCTAGGCAACCGCTCTGCCACTGAGCCACAACCCCAGCCCTGATCATGGGGTTTTAACATCACCAAGAATCATTCTATTAGAGTCTATTGCTCCCTAAGGTCAACTAATACTTTGTGTACTTAGGTGCTCTGATACTGGGTGCATATATATTTAGAATCATTATTTCCTCTTGCTGGATTGATCCTTTTATCATTGTATAATGTCCTTTGACTTCTTTGGTCCTTTTGATTTATAGTCTATTTTATCTGACATTAGTATGGCTATTTCTGCTTTCTTTGGGCTTCAATTTGCATGAACTATTTTACATCATCTTTTATTTTAATTTCTTAAGGAGTCTTAGAAGTGAAGTGATTTTCTTGTAAGTAAGATATATTTGGGTATTGTATTATTTAGTCTATTCATTTACTCTGTTTTTAATTCAATAATTTAATCCATTTTCATGCAAAGTAATCATTGATACTTAATGTTTTAGCACATCTATACTATATTTTTTTTCTAGCTTCATTGCATTTCTTTTATTTTTTCTCCCTGTCTTCTCATCATAATTGGAAATTAAGTGAATTACTCTAGCACTATGATTTCATTCCATGCTTATTATTTTTGATTTGTCTATTAAAGATTTTTACTTTGTGGTTATCATGATGCTCACCAAAAACATTTTTGATTATAACAATCTATTTTTAAATTAGAACATTACCATGAGAAAATTAAGAACAGAATAAAAATTTTAAAAATACAGAAGAAAACTCTTCATTTGCATTCCATATTTACTCATATATTAAATTTGTGATATCCAATTTCATATATTTTTATATTTCTTATCATTTAATTTGTTAATATAATACTTATCATTTTAGTTGCTTTGCACTTTACTCTTCTTATTAAAATATGTGGTTTACACACTGTGCTTTTAATGTTAGAGCATTCTGAGTTTATTGTATAATTCAAAAAGTTAGAAGATGCAAAGAAGAACACTATATATTAATGTAAGGATCAACACAGAAACAAGAAAAAACATTTATAATATTTTGTACCATATTACAGACCATCAAAATAGGTAATGCAAACAATGACAGAATGAGAGGCTGAACTAGAATACTTTAAGTAAATTTGGAGATTTTAAAACCCTATTGTCAATATCAATAGTGGATAGTGACGAGACAAAAATAAGGAAAGGGAGGGCCTGAACAAAATAATAATCTAACTGAATTTACATACACACATATATATTACTTAACCTAATAACAACAGAAAACCAATTATTCTATATCTTAGATAAGAAACTCTCTAAAAGGACCATAAGTTACACCATAAATTAAATCTTAGTAGACTTTAAAATGTAGTTATCATACTGTGTATCTTTTCTGATGACAATGGGGTAAAGTTAGAAATCAATACTAGAAGTAAACTGTAAAAATTACAAAATTATGAATATTAAACAACAGATTCATAATTAATCATAAATAATTAATGAAAGAAAATTAGATCATTAGAGACTAATAAAAACACATCAAAACTTATGGGACTTTAAAAATGCAGTACTGAGCAGGGAATTTATAGCTATAAATGCTTATATTAAAAAAAAAAATCAGGTCTAGGATGTAGTGCAGTGACAGGGATTTTCAAGGCGCTGGATTTGATCCCCATCACCACAGGAAAAAATATATATATATCAGTGCCCTGATTTTGAAACATTAGAAGTTATTAAAAAAATTAAACCAACTAAAACCAAAACTTGGAGAAGTAAAAAAATAATAAAGATTAAAATAGAGATAAATAAAATAGATAATAAAGAATTATAACAAATAAATGAAATTAAAAGATGGATCTTCCAAAAGATTCACAAAATTAAACTGTTAGTTAAAATGATTAAGGAAAAAAGAAATAGGACTTAAATTATGAAAATCCAAAATGAAATTGGGGACACAAATATTGATTCTACAATAATAAAAAGATTATAACAATATTTTTTAAATTATCTGATGATAAAGTGGATAGCTAGATTATATGAAAAAAAGCTATAAACATAAAACCTTCAAAGTCTGAATCATAAACAAACACAAAATCTGAATGTACATTTAACCAGAGATGAGATTGAATTCGTACACAAAAACCTCATGACAAAACAATAAAAGGTTCAAATTTGATAACTTCACTGGGGAATTATATCAAATATTTATAGAAGTAACATCAATACTACTTAAACTTTTCCTCCAATAAATGTAGAGCAGAGAATACTTCTGAAGTTATTTTATAAGTTCCCTGTTGTCCAAAGCCAGACAAGTATATTACAGGTAAAAGAATTTAGAGACTAATTTTTTTTAAGAATATTAAGGTTGGGCCTGGAGTTGTGTAGCTCAGTGATAGAGCACTTGCCTAACATGTGTGAGGCACTGAGTTCAATCCCCAGCATCACATAAAAATAAATAAATAAATAAATAAATAAATAAATGTATAAAAATACAATAACATTGCAATAAAGAATATTAATACAAAAATATTCTACAAAATACTACCAAACTAAATTTCCAAGCATATCAGCATGATTATATACCATTCATAAGTGGGATTTATTCCTGGAGTGCAAGGATATTCAAGATACATTAAGCAATGTAAGACACAACATTAATAGAATAAAGGAAAAAATCACATGATTATTTCAATTGATGGACAAAAAGCATTTAGAAAGGTTCAATATTCATGTACAATAAAAAAGTAGTCACCAAACCTAGGAATAGGAGGAAACTGACTCAAAATAATAAAAGCCTGTTTCAGTCAGCTTTTGCATCAGTGTAATCAAAACATCCAACAAGAACAACTTAGAAGATAAAACATTTATTTGGGGCTCATGGTTTCTAGGTTTCAGCCTGTAGATAGCTGACTACGTTGCTCTGGGCACAAGGTAAGACAACCCACCATGGGGAAAAGACTAAGCAAAGGAAAGAAACTCAGCTTACGGTGACATCAGGAAGTAGAGGTGAGGGAGGGCCAAAGGGAAGATGAATCCTTGTAGGGCATGCTTCCATTGACTCATCTCCTCTGGGCATGTCCCACTTGTCTATAGTTACCACCTATTCAGTCTTTTCAAACTAGGATGAACTGATTAGGTAGCAGCTTTCATAATACAATCATTTTACTTCCGAATTATTCCTATATATATATATTCTCATATCCAAATCACAGCATTCTGGCACTAGTCCCCAAATCTCATGTCCATTTCAAATGCAAAATGCATTTAACTACCTCCAGGAGTCCCATAGTCTTAATAATTTTAGCATTACCCAAGTCCAAAGTCTCACCTGAAACTTAAGGCAAACTCTTAGCTGTGAGCCTTCATCAAAATCAAAAGCAAGCAACTGGGGTTGTGGCTCAGTGGTAGAGCACTCGCCTAGAACACATGAGGCACTGGGTTTGTTCCTCAGCACTACATATAAATAAATAAATTAAAATAAAAGTTTGTACACAACTAAAACAAAAAAAAAAATTAAATCAAAAGTAAGATACATATAGTCAAAATACAGTGGTCCAGAGTAAAATCCCCTTTCCAAAAGGGAGGAATAGGGGCATAGAAAGTAGGGATGGGGACCAAAGAAGACCAAAACATAGCTGGGTAAACAGGTACCCAAAGTCCCTGTACAGCATCAAGGAAATGTGGTGGCAGGAAGTGCTCTCCGGAGGGCATGCATAGCTCCACCCCTTTGGCCTTAATGGTTGCAGACCAAATCGCACTTATTTTGGCATACTTTTCTGTTTTAAAGTAAAGAAGCTTATGGGTTTTTCCTCTCCGTCATTCTTTCTTGGTTACTCTTTCCCCCTGACCCCACCCTGGTCAGGGTTCATGTTCAAGGAATTCTGTCATTTTTTTTCTGATCTAGTAACCAAACTCCAATTCCCTCCTTGTCTCCAACTGCCTAATATTGTGTTTTAGAGTATTTACTCTGTCATCCACCTCTCTGTTCAGCTGTTCCTTCACTGTTTCCTTTCTGGGCTGTGAAGGTGTTGGGGGTTATTGTCTAGATCTGTTCCAACATCTTCAGGGTACTTGTTATGGTGAGACTGCAATAAATCACCGAGTCAATCTTAAAGCAGGAGACAGAACCATCTTTATTCACCAGCCGGAGGGCCCTTGCTGGCAGGATGAGGTCAGACTACAAGTCTACACTCCTCAATCCCCTCCAAGGGTTGGAATACACCTTTGTAGTCCAAAACCACATTAATCATAAGTGACTATTGTTATGATTCAAAACTACAAACAAACATCATGAGATCTAAAATCATAAGCAGAAGGGCAAGTGGATTAAAACAACCCTAGTTGAGTAAAAGTTAAAGAATGATTATTAATGTCTAGACAATCATTCTCTGCCAGGTTACGCTGTCCAGGAAGAATAGGAACCAAAAAGAGAACAACTTTACATCGTGTAAGAAGAACAGAAATGTTTGCGTTTCTAAGCAAGGTATGCTAAGCAAGATCAGGATGGCAGGGGCAGAGTTTCCTCATGGGAGGAGCATTTCTTATGTGACATGGAGTCTCAGGGTAAAATGGAGTCTGTTTGGTTATTGTCCATATAGCCTGGCCCATAACATACTTAGCATGCCTTTAGGTGCTATAGTCATTACAACAAGCACATCTCCCTTGGTCCCAGTTCGACATGTACTTTTCTGGCCAAACTAGATTTTTAAAATCCTTAATTCTGTTTTCTACACAGTGAACTTGACAAAAAAAGTGCCAGCAGTTTGCCACTGGTTGAACAATGTGTTTCCTAGAAATCTACTCCACAAAATTAATTTGTCTATCACCCTTAAATTTAGTCCCTCACAAAGTCTCAGGACATGGGCAAAGTGCATCCACATTCTCCTCCTTCCCCTCTGAAACCTCATAAGCACAATCTGCATTCCTATTGGCATTCTGATTTCTGAATGCCCACCAGAATCACCCATTAAGCTCCACTAACAACATTCTACTACTTTTCCAGCTCGCATCTCTAAAATTTTTATAATTTCTATTCTGCAAAGCAGCTCCAAAGCTTTCTGAATCATGTGGTCAAGTGAGTCATAGAAATGAGCCCACTTCTCTTTCCCACTTACTGTTTTAATCAGCTTTATTGTCACTATGATCACAAATATCCAAGAACAACTTAGAGGAAGGAAAGTTTGAGTCTCATGACTTCTGAGTTTTCAGTACATACATAGTGATTCCATTGCCCTGGGCTTAGGTAAAGCAGCATATTATAGGAAATGGCTCAGCATAGGAAAGCTGCCCAGCGCATGGTGGGGTCTGGAAGGAGGGAGGGAGGGAGAGAGAGGTGGGGGAGGGTGCGGAGAGTGGGGGAAAAAAGGAAAGGGGCAAGATGGAGACTTTCATGTCACACCTCCAGTGACCAACCTCCTCCAGCCATGAACCCTCTGCCTACACTTAGCATCCAGTCAGTCCATTCAAACTAGGAAGAAATGATTAGATTATGGCTCTGGCAGTTCAATCATTTTACATCTGAATATTTCTGCATTAATATAGGAGCTTTTGAGGAATACCTCAAATTCAACCCAGAAGAAAACCATATTTGAAAAAAATGCATAGTTGGCATCATACTCAGTGATGAATATTATATTGAAAACTTTTCCTCTAAGATAAAAATGCAAGATCCCATTATTATTATTGTTACTCAACACAGCATTTAGAAATTCTAGCCAGAGAAAATAGGCAAAAATAAATAAATAAACAGCATCCAAATTAGAAAGAAAAAACGGAATTATGTTTCTTTGCACACAGTATGACCTTATATGTAAAAAGATTTAAAGTTCCTCCCAAAAAAGCATTAGAACTAACAAAACAATTAGAACTCAGTGAAGTAGAAAGTTATATTTTTTTTCAAAATTCAGTTCTATTTCTGTACACTAACAATGAGCAATCCAAAAGGAAATTCAGAAAATAATTTAATTTACCTTGCAGCAAAAAATTAAATATTTATGAATTAATTTAATTGAGGAAGTAAAATATTTATGCAACAAAAATCATGAAACATCATGGAAAGAAGATGAATATACATAAATGTGAAGACATCTTATATTTACAGATAGGAAGACAATATAGTTAAGATGTCAATACTACCAAAAGTGACAAAGATTTTAATGGAATCCTGATTAAAAGTTAAAAAACAAATTTTCCTGAGTGAGAAAAATTCATGACAAAACTCTCATAGAAACACAAGGGACCTAGAATAACCAAAACAGTTTTTAATAGGAAGGCAAGTGTCACAAAGTCATTCTTCTAAATAACTGAGTAATACTCCATTGTGTATATATACCGCATTTTCTTTATCCATTCATCCGTTGAAAGGCACCTAGGTTGGCTCCATAGCTTACCTATTATGAATTGAGCTGCTAAAAGCATTTATGAGCTCTTCTCCCCACATTCATGCTTTCTCCTACTTGCTTTATTTCTCTCTCCTCCTCACTTTTCATACTCTCTCTTGTGCACGCTCTCCCTGTTTTCCTCTCATTTTCTCTCTTACCCTACAGGGAGACACTCTGTTTGCTTAATAAACTGTCTTATGTGAAAAAAAAATTATGAAATCCAGTAGGTCATCATGAAGTATTTTGAAAATTTATAATACAATAAACAGGAAGATCTAGAGATATTAGCAAATTTCTAGACACATATGACTTATTTAAATTGAAACAAGATGATGTAGATGGCCTAAACAAACCCACAAAGATACAGTCATCTGGTACTTGGAAAAGGTACCAAAAACATATTGGGGAAAAATTCTATTTTTACCAAATGGTGCTGGGAAAATGGAATATCCATATGTAGAAGAATGAAACTAGATTCCTACCTCACAGCTCAAAGTGGATTAAAAACCTAAGGATTAGAACAGAAACTTTGCAACTGCTAGAATAAAACCTAAAGTTGACCCTCCAACATATTGTTGCAGTCACTGACTTCCTTAACAAGAACCCTAAAACCAATATATCAATAAGTGAGATGACATCTAGTTTAAAAGCCTTTGCATAGAAATGGAAATAACAAAGAGTGTGAGGACACAGCCTTCTGAATGGGATAAAACCTTTGCCATCTATTCCTGAGACAGTGGGAAAATATCCAGAATATATAAACAGACATTTCTCAAAAAGAGAAATACAAAAGGACAACAAACACATGAAAAAAAAATATTCAACATCCCTAGTAGTCAAGGGAATGCAAATCGAAACTGTGCTGAGATTTCACCTCAGTCCAGCTAGAATGGCAATCATTAAGAATACAAATACTAATACATGCCTGGTGATGATATAGAGAAATAGGGACACTCTTACATTATAGGTGGGACAGCTAAATAGTGCAACCACTGGAAAGAATTATGGAGATTCCTCAAAAACTATGAGTGGATTCTGTCCAGGATGTACTGGATATCCTGTCTTGACTGTTGTAGCTAATAATCATTCTTTAATGTGAGCCAGCTATACCACCCCTTGGTATTTATCCAGAAGAACTATAATCAAAATAGAATAGTGATACAGGCATATAGATATTTATAGCAGTGAAATTCACAATTGCCAAGTAAGGAACCACCCCCCTGCATCAGCAGAAGAATAGACAAAGAAAATGTGATGTATATACACAATGGAGTTTTACTCAACCATAAAGAAGAATGAAATTATGGCAATTACTGGTACATGGATGGGCCTGGAGAACATGATGCTGAGTGAAATAAGCCAGACTCAGAAAGTCAAGGGTTAAATACTTTCCTTCTTATGTGAATTTTAGAGGAAAATAAGGGAAAAAATAGAGAGGAAAATCTCATGAAAATAGAGTAGAGACCAGTGGAGTAGATGAAAGTATTGAGGGTAGGAAGGAAGGATAGAAAACAGAGAAACCATGGAATGAATTTACTGTGTAATTATATGAATATACCACAGCAAATTCCACTTTATGTATAAACACAAAACACCAATTAAAAAATAACAAATAAATAGAAGGTAGATCAGTAGAGTAGAGGAAGAAGGAAGTGGAATAGTGAGAGAGAGAGGAGGGAAGGGAAAGTGGAAGTATTGGGGATTGAAATAGAGCAAATTATATTTCATGCATGTATGAACATGTCAAAATGGACTGTTCTATTATGCTATTATGTATAATTATAGTGTATAATGAAAACATTTAAGAATTTTAAGATGATAAATTTTATGTTATGAATATTTAAGATATTCTTTGAAAACACAAAAATTATTTATCCATATATGTCTGTGACTTTTTCTACATTATCTGTTCTATTCCATTCATCTCTTTGAATATCCTGTCTTCATTATCGTAGCTAATAATTATTCTTTAATAAAGTATAATTAGTCCTCTAATATTTTTCTTGTTTTTCAAAATTATTTTGACTATTCTAGGTCCTTTGAATTTACATATGAATTTTCAATCAGTTTTTCTATTTCTTTCAAAATTTATTGGAATTTTTGTCAAGATTGCATTGAATTAGAGATGAATTGACACATGAAAATTACTGAGTTATCTGGCCCATAAAAAGGCTTATCTCTTAAATTATTTACTCTTTAATTTCTCTCAGCAAACTTTTAAAGTTCTCCAACTATAGTTTTTCAGAATTTGTATATCATTTATTATATGTAATTCACAATTTGTGATGCTATGTAGATGGTAATGTTTTACTCATGCCTATCACAGGGTAATGCAATTAATTTTTGCATTTACATCTTATATCCAGAAAACAACTTTTTCTAATAGTTTTTTTGTGGATTCCCTGAGATTTTTATAGAAATAAACACCATTTTTTCTTTCTAACTGGAGTCTCTTTCCTTTTTACTTCATTATTATAGTAGCTAAAACTTCCAGTTCAATGTCGGCTAGAAGAAAGAGTGATAATTCTCATCTTTGTGTCCATCTGTTGTGTCTTTTTCTTTTGTCTGCTTTTATATTTCCATGTTACCATTAGTGTTGACCCATTTGGTTATGTTGTATCTCAGTATAATTTTCTTCATATTATTTGTGCTGGGGTATGTTGAACTCCTTGGATCTATGGGTGCATAGTTCTTTATCAAATTCAGAAAAAAACTTAGTCACTATCTCTTCAATTAATTTCTCCATCTCTTTTCTCTTTCTCTTCTTTTTTGGAAACTCTAATGTTTTGTGTCACCTGACATAATGCAATATCTATGGGTGCACTTTTCTCTTTTTTTGCATCCCGTTTTCTCTACTTCACTCTAGACAGGGTCTGTATATTTAGGTTCACTAATGTTTTCTTTTACAATGTGTATTAGCCCATCAATTCCATCATTAGCATTATTTTAAAATCTCAGACATAATATTTTTCATCTCTAGAAGTTTGATTTCAATTTTAAAAAACTGTCTCCATGTCTTAATTTTCCATACCTAGAATGGAATTACAATAAATGTTCTACAGTCCGGGTGTGCTAATTCCAATATCTGTGTCTGTTTTAAGTTAGTTTTGATTACCTGATTTTTCTCCTCATTTTGATCCATATTTTCCTTATTTGTTTTCATGTCTGGGAATTTAAATTGGGTACCAAGCAATGCAAAATTTTTCTTTGTTAGGTGCAGCACATTTTTATACATATGTATAAAAAATCTTGTCCTTCCTTAAACAGTGTGTTTAAACTACTTGGAAATAGTTTTGTTCTTGTGGGTGTTGCTTTTGAGATTATTTCATTAGGTCCAAATAGATTGAGTCCAGTTATTCTTAATGTAAAGTATAAGGTTGTAGAATCTGAGAAAGATATTTGGTCTTTAGCCCCTCTTCCTGGCATCTGAAGGGGGAGCAGTTTTGTGGAACTGAGCCCTCATTTTTGGGTTCTGGTTGACATCAGATAGTGTCAGAATTAATCTGAACTGTGGAATGTCCAGTTAGTGTTAGATAATTGGTGAATTGGTTGTTCTAGGAGAAATACAACTCTCAGAGGCTTTACCATTATGGCTCATTAGAACAGACACTATTGCCTTCTCTGCATGATTCCTAAACACTGTTCTCTCTCATACTCTCAGTTGGACCTCTCCCTGCCTTCAGCCAGCTTCCTTATAATCACATACCAATCAATACACAGCTAAATGCTCACGACTGATTATCAACAGAATCCTGACAATCACTTTCTATTTACTTTTTTCTGATCTGGTACTCAGTCCTGTACATTCTAGTCATCATGGTCTGCCCAGACTTTCAAATTAATTTTTTGAGGTCAAGTGGTTTGCCAGACAACCTGTGTTCCACCTATCTACAATATCACATGAAAATTCTAAAGCACGAAGATGGAGCAGTCCTAGGACTCACTTTTATATGTTTTGTATTTTCCCATCTCTTTCTTATTCATGGTCCACAGTTGTCTGATATATATTTTCTTATAAACCATCATTTTATCAGTTTCTTTTTTCTCCATATCTTCCTGTTTTGTGAACAGGTGAGGTAATGAATAATTCAGCCTCCTACTCCATCTTGTCCTAAAGTAAAAGTCTTAGTGTCTGAACCATATTAATTTTAAGTTAACAATTCTAAGTCCACCTGAAAATCTTTGGAAAAAATGTAAAATTTATTAAAAGTGCTATTCAGACTTCTGTAAAAAATGGAACTTGCATTTTAAGAATTTCTTTTAATTGAAATGATTTGTACATTAATTCTGTAAAATGGCTATTTGTTTCTGTTTCACAGAGACAATTTAAACACTGCTTAATAAATATGAGCTTAATATGCCCCAGTGTACACTCCTCTTTGTTTGCTCTATTGAAGGTTAGCTAGAAGGATATTCTTGGAAATCAAAGCTCTGAACTGAACGTGATGCTAAATCAAAGCAGATAGAACTGAAGAATATAGTGTCCTAAAAATATAGGAATACAGGAAAACCTGTATTCTCTGGAAATTTACCTACATACATGGCATTATGTTTTTTTTAACAGATAAAAACATTTTATTTTGTTCTATCAGCAAATATAATATGTAATATAACATTTGACTTTTAAATAAATCCCTTGACTAAATTTGAAGCATAGAAGTTAGTTCAGTCATTGAAAATAAACTCTATTTTCTGTCTGTCCTGGATCACATTAAATTCATTTATTATATTTTACTACTGAAATACCAGCAGTAAGTATATTTATTACTTTTGCGACCAAAGCTCAAAACTTTGCTAAAGGATTTTCTGATTCATTTAAAAGATAATTTTTTTCAGTATAAGTCTAGTGTTTTAAATATTTTTTGAAAATCTATTATCTGAATAACATGAATTGTATAACACTATCAAAAAGAATAGTGGGTTAGCTGGTACATTCCACTCTCCAACTATAATGGATTACCAAGGGAAAGTGGTCATATAATATTTTTTATCAGAAAACAAAACAGGGTAATTCATCACCTTTCCAGTACAATAATCAATTAATAACTATATTAACAAACCAGTTGTAATATAATTACTAACACTTATTCCATGCTTATTGTAGCCAGGTACTCTTTTAAGTACTATACATACATCAATTCACTTATTTCCAAAACATCCATGAAATAGGTATTATTATGCTTGCTTTACAGGTGTAAAAAAATGAGACATGAACATGTTACCTGATTTTTGCATGACCACAGATTTCAGTAGCAGAGATGAGATAGTAAATTAGACAATCTTACTACAAGTTACAGTGAAAGACATTGACAAAATCAGATTTAGAAGTTGATTTATTGCTTACTAGTTGTGTAAACTTGGGCAGGCTGTTGATATTTTTCTGCTTATTTATGTCTCTAAAATGGTAAAAATAATCAACTTACTATGTTTGATTTTAAATATGATAATACATAAAAGTGTTTAATACAATATAAGACCCCATATTCAATAAATATTGTCTATTTTCTCAAATTAGGCTTTGATCCCAATGGAGTTTCTGATTATCTTATTTTACTTTTGGTCAGATATATTCTACTATAAATTTGCATCCTTAAAACATACTAGCAGGAATGATGAAATAAAAAAAACATAAATGAGCAAGTGAAATTGACACTGTGACTTTATATTCCTCTTAGCATTATGGTACCCAGGCTATGTATCCATTAAGCAAATAGTTTAGCTGTTTCAATTTGCAGCAGCTCATATATTTAACTTTTATAGAGCTATTAATGAACTGTAAGGATAAAATTTGCATTCAGACACCTGAGATTTCAAATAGTTTCTAGAAATTAGGTCAAAGGCACCAAGGAACAATTTATTGAAAATGCTTCCATGCTCTTAAGAGTCTTGAGCATAGGGTCAGTTTAAACTTGAACATTTCATCATGGAAAAATGTTTGTAGTTATATTTATTTGTACTGAGAAGTTAAAGATTTTCGGTGTGTGTGTGTGTGTGTGTGTGTGTGTATGTGTGTGTGAGAGATGTGCATGATACAGAAGAGAAAGAGGAGGAGAGAAGAGGAATTCGTGCATCTGGTTAAGAGGAAAGTAGAAATGTTGATACTATGTATGCAGAATCAAACATGCATGTACTATCAATGCTTGGTTAACAGTTAACATTTCTTCTTGAGTAGCTTTTACAAAACCTATCTATGGTTTTCATTTCGTTGCTTCATATATTTTATCATGTTCCATGGAAAATATAAACTTGCATTTATACTTGCCCTGAACGTTGTTAAATATTTTGCTTTTTACATTTTGAGGAAAGAGATTGATCTTCCCCACTCTAATGTGTAAGCTTCCCCAAAATTAGCCCATATAGTTTTTCATAGATTCATCTATATTTTCCACATCAGGAGTTTGTCAAGGGGCTACCAGAACAATTTTGTGGAATAAATAGGTAAATTTAATCATCTGTAAAGTTTTTTTTTCCTTTAATTTAAATTAAGTGCTGGTTTTGGTAGTAGCTAACAATACCAGGTATTGGTTAATTTTATCTCTTCCATACTAAATTTATTTAAATTAGTCTGATAAGCTTAAATACAAACAAAATTGTCTGAAAATAGTAAACTCTCTTAATATTTGTAAAATGTAATTTAATATTCTAAAAATAAGGGTAGGCACAGTTCTTCAGGGAAATACTCATTATAAATGTGATTCTTACCTAAACCTGTTAAGTTCCTCCATATAGCAATTTCTTGCAGTAAACTCTGATATGCTAACTTAGAAGTAGGAGTTGTGACAACTTTCAGAATTTCAAAATTGTATATTTAAAAAATAGAAATCAGATATTTTAACTGTCATTAGGTATAAAAATTTTGCTTTTTCACCAAATCCATTAAACATAGAATATCATATCCATTTCAAAAATCAAATTTACCAAGTCTGCTCAAAAATCATATGCTCCTTTCAACTCTGATCATAAATCAAGACTTTTAAAGAAATATTTTGTAGTGAACTAGAGGAGATAGAATAGATGGCAAAATTGGATACACTTGAAATCATTTGACTCAACAGTAAAATCAAGTGGCTATTCCTTTTACCATTCAATCTTTGGTTGTATTTTAAGAATAAGAGGTACAGCTATTTCATACTTTCAATACATATTGCAGAAGATAAATGTATGGACTGGAATAAAACATTCCTGAAATATTCCATCACAACTTAAGCAAACTCATCTGTTTCTCTGGACGATACATTCATTATTATTTCATTCTAAACTTTCCAATTTCCTTCACTCCATCCCAACATAAATAACTATTTTACAACATGCAATTAATATAAGTAGTAGCTACTCATAGGCAAAGATATCCACAGACTGAAGATGAAAGGACGGGGAAAGATATACCATAGCAAGCAGGGGTAGCTCTTCTCATATCAGATAAAGTAAATTTCAAGCCAAAATTAATTAGAAGAGAAAAAGTAGGTTACTTCATACTGGTAAAGGGAATCATAAAACAACAAGATATAATGATTGCAAATATTTATGTTCAAATAATTGTGTATCATATACATAAAACAAACTGTTCTCAATATAAAAATCAAATAGGCTGGGTGATTCCAAGAAAACTGTCTCACACTAGATAGGTCATTCAGATATAAAACAAGCAAAGATTCTTCAGAACTAAAGCATACTATTAATCAAATGGATGTAACAAACATATAAAATATTTCATCCATCAACAACTGAATTCACATTCTTCTCAGCAGCATATTAAACATTTTCTATAATAGATCCTATTTTATGGCACAAAGTGGATCTTAGCAAATACAAAAATAGACACAATTCCTAGTATTCTATCATATTAAAATGGAATGAAATTAAAAATCAAATGATGAACAGAGAGCAGAAGAAATCAGGGAGAAGTAGAAAAAAATCTTACAAACAAACAAGAATAGTAATAAAACATATCAAAATCTCTGAGACATATGAATTCAGTTCTAAGAGGAAAGTTCATAGCACTAAATTCCTATTAAAAAAGAAAGATGCCAACTAAATAATCTAACAGTACACCTCAAGTCTCCAGAAAAAGAACAAACACCAAATTCTGTAGAAGACAAAAAACTATTAAAATCAGAGCAGAAATCAATAAAATTAAGAATTTAAAAAATACAATGGATGAGTGCACCGAAAAGTTGGTTTCTTGAAAGGATAAACAACATTGATAAATCCCTAGCCAAAATAACCAAAAGAAACCGAGAGAAGATACAAATTAATAAAATTAGAGAGGAAGAAGGAAATACCACCAGAGACACCACTGAAATCCAGAGTATTGTCAGAAACTATTTTGAAAACCTACACTCCAATAAGTTAGAATAGCTTATAGATATTTACAAATTCCTAGAGGAATAGGATCTACCCAAATTGATCCATGAGGATATAGAAAACATAAATAGATCAATATCAATTAATGAAGTTGAAGCTGCTAGTAAAAGTCTTCCAACAAACAAAAGCCCAGGACCAGATGGACTCTCAGTAGAATTCTACCAGACCTATAAGAAGAACTAATACCAATCCTTCTCAAATTTTTCCATGAAATAGAAAAGAAGGGAACCCTTCCAAATTAATTCTATGAAGCCAGTACCACAACCCCACATCAAGGAAAGAAAATTTCTGGTCAATATTCTTGATGAACATAGATGCAAAAATTCTTAATGAAATGTTGGCAAAATGCATTAAAAACACATTAAGAAGATAATGCACCATTATCAAGTTTTATCCCAGGGATGCAAGGTTGGTTCAACATATGGAACTCAATAAGGGCAATTCACCACATATAGTGTTAAAGGCAAGAATTACATGATTATCTCAACAGATTCTGTCAAAGTATTTGACAAAGTGCAATACCCATTCATGTTTAAAGCACCAGAGAAACTAGGAGTAGAAGGAACTTACCTCGTAATAATAAGGGCTATATATCACAAATCCAACACCATATTGAGCAGACAGAAATTGAAAGTGTTTCCTCTAAAATCAGGAAAAAGGCAAGGGTGTCCACTGGCACCACTTGTAAGTCAATATAATTCTTGGAAATCTAGTCAGAGCAATTAGACAAAAAAAAAAGGAAATTAAAAGGGTACAAATAGGAAAAATGGAAATCAAATTATCTCTGTTTACTGATAATGTAGTCCCACATCTACAAGACCCAAAAACTCCATCAGAAGACTTCTTGAACTGATAAATTTTAGCAAAGTAGCAGAATAAAGATATCAACAGACAAAAAAGTCAATGGATTTCCTGTACTTCTATAATGAGTCTAATGAAACTGCTGAAAAAGAAACTAGGAAGGCTATCACACCCTTAGTAGCCTTGAAACAAAAACAAAACAATATGAAAGAAAAAAAAAAAAACTAAGAATGAATCTAACTAAAGAGGTGAAAGACATCTACAATGAAAACTACAGAACAATGATGAAAGAATTTGAAGACCTTAGAAGGTGGAAAGACCTCCCACGATCTTGAATAGGCAGAATTAATATTTTCAAAATAGCCATACTACCAAAAAGTATATACAGATTAAATGCAATCCCCATGAATATACCAATGACATTCTTCACAGAATTAGAAAAAAATTCTTAAATTCATTTGGAAGGATAAGAGGCCCAGAAGAGCAAAAGCAATACTGAGTAAGAAGTGGATGCTTGAGGTACCATAATACTTGATCCCAAATTATAATAAAGAGCTATAGTAATAAAAATAGCATGTTATTTGCATCAAAACACACATGTCTTCTATTCATGGAATAGAAGACACAGAGACAAATCCACTTAAATACCATCATCTGATACTCAACAAAGGTATTAAAACATATGTTCTAGAAAACGTAGTCTTTTAAACAACATATGGTCCTGGAAAAAATGGATGTCTATATATTTAATGGCTTTTGTGAACTATATTTTTAGTTTTCTTTTTTTGTCATGTGGCCATGGCGAATGAAGTCCTTCTCTTCACTTAGTACTCAGGCAGTGATTTGACAGAAATACTCTAAATAACTGAAATGCCTCTCCAAAATTGATACCGCCAGTTATCAGATGAGTTCAGCTTCTTCAAATGTTGAAGTTCGAACATTAGAGAAGCAACCAGGCAAGTGTAGAAAGCATGTTTTACTTAAAAAATAGTAACACAGACTCCTCCCAGGAGAGAGAAAGAGCCATAGATGATATCCTGGTATCCTAAGAAGTGAGAGTGGCCTGCCCCTTTTACACGTTTAAGACTTTCTTTGTTCTCCTACCTGCTTCCCCTTTATCTCTCTCCTTCCTGTGTATGTGACTAGGCCGAGGAGTTGCTAGTGGGATGGCCAAAAGGTGAGAAGCAGATGGGTAGGGGGAAGGGCCAAATGGAATGATCCAGGTGGGAATCAGCCCAGAGATCACTATTTAGCAACTCCCTGTCTGCAACATTTTGGGGGGGCTAGTATTGGCAGGTAATCTTGGTAATCAAAGGGCTCTGGAGGCATTAACACTCCAGTCTCCCAGGGGCGGTCTCCAACTTACTGGACCCAAATTGCTTTTATTTTTGTGATTTGACCCAATTACCTATCTACAATGACTGCCTGTCTTTAATTCTTGCTTCAAAATCATTCAGACTTTTCTAAGTTTCCCATTTTTTTGTGTATTGGACCACATTTTTAACACAGCCTGGATGTTTACAACTGTAAGGGATCCCACAGAAACCACACTTGACATGGGAAATCACATAAGGGAGTTTATTAAGCAAACAGAGTGTCTCCTTGCAGGGTAAGAGAGAAAATGACAGGAAAAGAGAAAGGAAAGAGAAAGGGTAACACGCTAGAGAGAGTGGAAAGCGAGGAGAAAGAAAGTGAGTCAGGGGAGAGAAAGCCAGAGAGAAAAGATGGCGGGGTAGCTACTGTGAAGCAGTTGAATTCACTGGGTTAACAGGCGACCAATAATGGAGAAGGATGCTTGCAAGCTGACTGATGAACCAATAGCTAGCTAGAATATTCACAGACTGACAAGTGGTTGGGAGGTGGGGAAAATGGCTGCACCAGAAAGGGTGGGTGGGGAGGCTTTGTACATTACAACAGCATTGAGTTAAACATACTTTCCTGTTTTTACAGTGACTAGAAGTGAGATCGTGTATTTTCCCCTCTTCTGAGCTTTCCTCAGGTCATAGGCATGTGTGCAGATTTTGATGTATTCAAGAAAATACCCGAAGTTTTCAAAGGCATTATATTCTGAAACATCTCATTCCATGGATGCTTCCTCCAAGCTTTTTGGTTAGTCTATTTTTTTCCCCTTTCCATCTGTTACTCCAGACAGCAGCTACTAATATATTTGCCTGAATGTATTTTGGAAAAAAAAACACCACCCCAAGTTGCCACCTAAGCACTCAGTTTCCATTTAGGCAAGCCCTTTGAGCTCTTTATTATGGCTTAAATTAGGGGCCCACCAAAAGCTTAAGAGTGAGAAAAGGAAAGAAAGTTTAGAGATGAAATGATTGGATTATAAAAGGTTTGACTTAATCAGTGAATTAATCCACTGATAGGCATTAATTTGGTGGTAACTGAAATCAGGTAGGGTGTGACTGGAGGAGTTGTGTCCCTGTGGGTATGCCTTTGGGGTTGATATTTTGTCCTTGTTTAGGGAATTTGCTCTCTTTCTGCTTCTTGGTGCAATATCCTAAGTCACTTTTCTGTACCACATTGTTCCACCCTGATGTTCTACCTCACCTCAGGCTCCAAGTAATGGAGCCAGTCTTCTATGGACCAAGACCTCTGGAATCATGAGCCCTCAAATAATCTTTTTTCCTGTAATTGTTCTTGTCAGGTCTTTTGGCCACAGCAAAGAAAAGGATGACTAAAATACTGGTCAACCAGGGAGCCACCACACAAGTTTAAAAAAATCAATCTCAGTTGTATCTCAATTCTTTGTGAATTCTGCTCATTCTTCTTCCTCCATCATTGAACTGTATCAAAAATATGTTCTATGATCTTCAAAGCGACAGTGAAGTAAGGCAGGCAAAGGAATAAACGTAAATTAAATGCGACAGAACTCTCTTTTGACCAATTTTCAGTCCTATATTTTTGAATGAGTGTTCCTTTGATTGCTATAATTTTTTTGGTTTAGTTTCCAGAGTTCTGAAAAAGTGAGTTCTAACAGTATTTTTTTCAGTTTTCTCATTGTTTTATAGATAGCTATACTTTTGACTTAATCTTATCTTTAACTAACATTTCATTACTATTTAAAGTCATGTTCCTATATCTCTTACATATTTCTTGCAATACATTGCTATGTAGCTTTGTTTTCATTGCTATTATTCTCACTTATGTGTAAGTTAAATATTTTTATATTATTTCCTGGCATGTAACTTATTTATTCTATAATTCATTGGTTATCATTCACAATTTTTCCCCAGGCATTATTAAGCAATGTGAGGAGACATTTTTGTTGGTCACAAGTGGTGTGGGAGTGCTACTGGTGTCTGAAAACCAAGTTGATATGAAGCACTCCACAGTACATAGAAAACCTCCCACCACCCATGATTAAATATCATTGCTATTACCATTGCTAAGAAGTTCTGCTTTAATATTTTGTAACTCATTTCAGCTGATTCCCTCAACTTTCTCATGTATTTCATCTGCAAATAATATTAATTTGCCTCTTCCAGTGTAACACTTTATAACTATTTAGTAGATACACAACACAGAAAATTCTGTCAACAACATCATTGATTTATTTCTGAGTTTAATAGGAATATTAGAATGTTTCTATTATGCACATGTGGTACTTTTGCCTTTTATTTCAACTTTTTATAGCCACTTAATTTTCCATTTATCACTGCTCTGTAGCATATGGTTGAATTTTGTTTTGTGGTCCAATTAAAATGTGGTGTTTCTCTTAAGAGATAATATTTTCATATTTACTTTTGTTAATATGCTTGTCTTAACTGTTACAATATGCTCTATTTCTGTTTCCTTGCTTTTTCCTTTTACCTTATTTTGTATTTGGTGGGGCTTTTTTGTATTATGTGCATATTCCTTTAAAGAATATCAAGGCATATGTTTTGAATTTTGTTTGTAAAACATTATTTTTATGACTATAATTTTAATATTAATATTCTATAAGACACTTCCTATAAGATATCATCAATAATAATTATATGTTTCTTTTTAAAATTTTTCTCTTCCTCAGTACATGATTTAAATATTTTTTAATTCTCACATGTTCATCTTTATATAATTATATATAGTATGTATTATTTGTTTATTAGTTTAAAAAATTTTTCACCCTCAGGCCAAAAAAGATTAGAATATTTATTTGTTTTACCTTATATTTTTTTCTTTCAGAGAGCAAACCAAACTAACATTTTCTAGTCATACTACTGATATGTCATGATAATTAATGATATTTAAATTTTGCTTTGAAATCATAGTTCTGTGTTTAGTTTTAGACCTGTGGCTTAATAAATTGAAAGCTCACCACTTCTTTGTTTAACATATATTCTTTTACATCCTTTCCTTGTCTGAAATTTTTCCTCTATTAGTTCAGTTTAATAGGATCAATAAGAACTATACTCCATCAGTCTTCATAAATTCAAAAATCATAGTCCATCACTATTGTATATGTAATAGAATTTGTGTATGAATAAAATTTTGAATTACATTTTCTTGTTTGAAAATTCTGTGAGCATTTTCTGTTAGCTTCTAGAATTTCCATATATTGTGGAAAATTTTGAGACTTGCTTGACTTCTTCCCTTTCTACATGACTTGATATTTTGTATGGATGCCTAAAAGGTCTTCCTTCATTTTGAATCCTGAAAGTTCACTAGAATGTTGATTGTTGTGTGTCACTTGCTTCCTATGATGTGTTTTTAAAACTATGTAATAAAAGTTATTATTTCAAGAAATGCTTAATAAATAAAACTTGGAACATTGATTTTGCATTTCATTCATTCAATTCTTTCCTTCAATGACAACAGTTATGCATAAGTTGACTACTTGTCATGTTTTTTATATTTATTTTAAATTAAAAAAATTTAATAGTTAATGGATCATTTTTTAAAATTTTATTTATTTATATTGGTGCTAAAAATCAAACCCAGGGCCTCATACATACCAGGCAAGTGCTCTACCACCAAGCCACAACCCAACCCCATGTTTTCTATACTTATTATTTAAAATAAATATGCTTTTTAACTAACATTTCTCAATACTATTTTCCATATTGCTTATTGTATTTTCATTATTTTGCATTATTTCAAATATAAGACAACTTTGCTTTCTATTCATTTGTATTCCTTGAAGGCTTCTAGCTTCTGTTTTATCTCCTATCATTTTTTTCTTCATGCCTTGTGACTTCCTGTTTCTCTTTTTGGAACCCCTACTTTAAAGACATGGTTGTTTAATTGTGTTAATTGAGTTTCAAAAATCTAGTTATACCATCTGTTAACTCACAGTATTTTTCACCTATCATTTGTTTCCACGGTTTTTTATAATTATATCTGTTTTTTATCATTATATTTGTCTCAGTGTATTTTTAGAGAAATTATTATGGACCATTATTAGTGATTATCTTAATAAATTAAATCTCCATGGACCAGCAGTTTACAGGGAATTTATATAGAGGAGGGTCTAATCCAGTATTTTTTCACTTACGACACAGAGTTGTATTTAAGTTATTTAGCAACTTACTTCTCCTCAACTAAACAAACATAGACTGCATCCCCTTTACTATTTCAATCAGTTTGGTTTCTTTTTCAACATAAGGAATATGGGGAAGTACTTTGTAAATGGTCCCATTTGCCTTTCTAAAAAACAGAATTTCTTTTTTTTTGTCCTTCATGGTGTGTCATACATGTTGGTAATTTTAACTCTGCTCTCTGCTACCTTGAAATTTATAGCAACATATTTTCTTCCTACGTGTACTTCTAGATGTGTTCAGAGTTTTTAATGCACTTGGCAGCTCTTTCCTACGCATACTGTGGCAAAGAGTTAAAGATGTCATAATTTTACTAAAATTTACACTTAAAAAAAAAACAGGAATCTCATTTTGGAATGACTTTTTTAATGTAGTGAGCATTTTTTCTTTATTTCTTCTTAAAACCTGAATTCAAGAATCACATTAGTTACTTTTTGAAAATCCTATACCTTTGTTAAGCCTATTCACCTTTACATTTTAAAGTAATTCTTATTTGTATCTGTAACAAAATATTGAGTGACTAATTTGAAATTGAAGTTTCTTGTTTGTTTCAATGTTCATTTTTAACATGTAAGAGTTTTAACTGTATTAGTAAACTTCTAGCCTACTCAAACTTAACTAAATATTCTTGGATCATTAAGGAATATGTAGTTGTATAAATTATAAATGACCTTTTCATTACTGTAGATGACTTGAAACATTAGCTACAAACACTTCCTTTTTTTTCTTCTTAATACTGTCACACAGAATTGTCTAAATGTCTGTCATCTACAGGTTCATAATGAACTCTGTGTGCTATAAACACTGTGTCAAATCAGTTCATTAGCAGCTTTACCAATTGCTTCCACTTTTCATTGTTTCTTTCCATCACTGCTGCCAGCTGTGGCCTAGCTCCAAAATGTCATCTAACAACATAAAGCAGCTTGGGATACAGGGAGAGATTTTTAACAGATTTTTTTTCCTTTAATACTCTAAATGGAATTCTACTGCCAGTAATTATTTGTGGAGTGGTCTACCTGTAACACTGGGAAGATGAATGTGCAATTATAGACAGATATAGACAGATGAATATGAACATAAATACATATATAGAAACATATACGTAGATGTATAAATAAATAGAATTATGAGCATAAATATGAAAATATGACAAAAAACATAAAACTCATATCTATAAGAAATCACCACTTTATTCATTATTTAATATCTAAGAGGTTTATTTACTTTAGTAGATGGAATATAGAATTAATTATCCAATATAAAATATAATTCAGTTTTCTAGGGTCAGATAATAAAAATTCACATGCACTATATAACTCAGCACTGAATTAAAACACTTGAGACAACTAAATGCAATGGTAAATGGGTTATTTTCAAAATAAAAAGTAAATAATTTAAAGTAAGTATTATTTCCAAAGACATTCATTGAAGTATTGTTTATAAAACATACAATCAGGAAAGGTAAAGTGAATTAAATATATCTATATATATCTATCAAATTATGTTTACACAATGTTCTAATATCCTTCGGAAATGCTTGCTAAAATAAGTTTAAAGAAATAAATTTCAGAGCACAAAATGAATGAATGGTGATAGTGCTATTACTGCTAGTAGGAGAAACAGAACCAATAAATATTTGTTGAGTTTTTACTAAAATCCTGGTACTGTATAAAGAAGGTGGTATGAACAATATCTTCAATCTTCATAATAACATGGAAAGGTGCATGATATAATTCAAATTTTACAGATAAGAAATATTCACCACCATGCAGCAAAATAAAGTAAACTGAAATACATCAAATATGTGTATATAAATATATGAAGCAATAATTAAGAAGCTAGATAGCTGTCCATGTTTACTGGGACTATATGTGATTTTTTTTTTATCATTTTTCTGTGTTTTACAAATTTTTACATGGAATATATATTAGATTTATATTTGAAAACAAGGCTTAAAAGAAATAATAGTTGTCTGACAGCTATAAGAAAAACTAATTATCAAGGGAATATGTTGTACTTCAGGTGTTAAAACAGTTTGAAAATTATAAATATGCTATATTAAGTATCAACTAGTAAAGAATTGTGAATTTAATTAGGTTTAAGCAATTTAACAATCATTAACACATACCCAATTTATGAGCCTGTAAAAGCAATCTGTAAATAGAAGCTTATCAGTAACATAACATAGGATCAGATTTAAATATTTATCAAATGTGAGGAATTCACAAGTTTTCCACAAAATCAAGCATTTTCTGTATACTTTGTTTATATTGCATTGTGTATATAATCATATTGTTATGTATATTCATTTACTTCCAGCAAAAATAGAAGCTTGAAAAATTAATTTTTACCCTTATATAATATTTTTAAAATGTGTCAATTTTGGAGTCAACATAGGTAAAAGAATTGGTAGATATTTATATTTATATAATGACTATTTTTCTGATATCAAACACAAGATTGCTACCATAGTGTTTGAAAATGCAATGACAGAAGACCTATATGCTAGGAACTACTATTTAAAAAGGGTCTTCCTTTTCTATAGAATTTTCATGTGAATTGATCCAAACTCTGAAGTTGGTGGAAAGGAGATAGGCAAAGATTCCCAATTCTCTGAAAACACATAGAACAGTGAAGAAACAACAGATGTAAGAAACCTTACTACAAGTTTATACTTGTATTAGAGGAACCATGGAGAACCATATCAACAAATTTTTCACTTTTCATAAGGTTGTGTATGTATGTGTCTTGACTCGGAAGTGATTGTAGTAAATAGGATTTAGCAGGATCTCTCAAAGTGAACTCGACATTGGAATCAATAGAGACAACCCACTAAGTTGAACAATTGATACCTGGATATTCATCCAATGCAGGGCTCATAAAAGAAAGAGGCTCATGAGATAGTCCCTTGCTTAAAAGAAGAAACAAGCATTCCAATGGATGGGTAGAAATACAAGAAATATTTAAAAAGGGAACATATCACCTCAAATGGAACATAACACTTCAACAACTGACTCCTTTAACACCACAGTGGAGGAAATGTCAGAGAAAAAAATTTAGAAAATTTATAGTTAAAATATTCAGTGAAGACATAAGGAATGAAATTAGAGAAAAAATACAAGTAGTGGAAGTATCACTTCAATTAAGAGATAGAGCTTCTGAAAAAGAACCAAATGGAAAATCTGGGAATGAAAGATTCAATAAACCAAATGAAAAATCCAAAGGAAAGCATCACCAATAGATTAGACCAGTTTGAAGACAGATTTTTCAGGCCTTGAAGACAAAGTATATAATATTGAAAATAATATTAACCAAAAAGAAAGAATATTAACAGATCAGGATCAGAATATTCAAGACATTTAGATAACATCAAGAGACCAAATTTAAGAATCATTTGGGTATATGAAGGTTCTGAAATAAACACTAAACAGTTGCATTATCTTTTTTTTTTTTTTTTTTATTTTTTTATTTTTTTACGTTTACATAGGGTAATGATGTTTATTATATTTTTCCCCTCCCCCCCCACCCCTCCCACCCCTCCCACCCCTCCCACCCCTCTTTTCCCTCTACACAGTCCTTCTTTCCTTCATTCTTACTGCTCTCCTTAGCCTAACTCTAAACCTAACCCTAAACCTAATGCTAGCCCGTCCCACCCCCCATTATATGTCCTCATCCGCTTATCAGCGAGATCATTCGTCCTTTAGTTTTTTGAGATTGGCTTATCTCACTTAGCATGATATTCTCCAATTTCGACCATTTGCCTACAAATGCCATAATTTTATCATTCTTCATTGCGGAGTAATATTCCATTGTATAAATATGCCACAGTTTCTTTATCCATTCATCAACTGAAGGGCATCTAGGTTGGTTCCACAATCTGGCTATGGTGAATTGAGCAGCAATGAACATTGATGTGGCTGTATCTCTGTAGTATGCTGATTTTAAGTCCTTTGGGTATAGGCCAAGGAGTGGGATAGCTGGGTCAAATGGTGTTTCCATTCCAAGCTTTCAGAGGAATCTCCACACTGCTTTCCAGAGTGGCTGCACTAATTTGCAACCCCACCAGCAATGTATGAGTGTTCCTTTTTCACCACATCCTCGCCAACACCTATTGTTGCTTGTATTCTTGATAATCGCCATTCTAATTGGGGTGAGATGAAATCTTAGGGTAGTTTTGATTTGCATTTCCCTTATTACTAGGGATGTTGAACATTTTTTCATATATCTGGTGATTACTTGTACATCTTCTTCTGTGAAGTGTCTGTTCATTTCCTTAGCCCATTTGTTGATTGGATTATTTGTATTCTTCGTGTAGAGTTTTTTGAGTTCTTTATAGATTCTGGAAATTAGCGCTCTATCTGAGGTATGGTTGGCAAAGATATTCTCCCACTCTGTAGGCTCTCTCTTCACATTTCTGATAGTTTCCTTTGCTGAGAGAAAGCTTTTTAGTTTGAATCTATCCCAGTTGTTGATTCTTGCTTTTATTTCTTGTGCTATGGGAGTCCTGTTAAGGAAATCTGATCCTGAGCCAACAAGTTGAAGATTTGGACCTACTTTTTCTTCTATAAGATGCAGGGTCTCTGGTCTGATTCCGAGGTCCTTGATCCATTTTGAGTTGAGTTTTGTGTAGGGTGAGAGATAGGGGTTTAGTTTCATTCTATTGCATATAGTTTTCCAGTTTTCCCAGCACCATTTGTTGAAGAGGCTATCTTTTCTCCATTGCATATTGTTGGAACCTTTGTCTAGTATGAGAAAATTGTATTTATTTGGGTTTGTGTCCATGTCCTCTATTCTGTACCATTGATCTACCTGTCTATTTTGGTACCAATACCATGCCGTTTTTGTTACTATTGCTTTGTAGTAGAGTTGAAGATCTGGTATTGCAATACCCCCTGCTTCGCTCTTGCTACTGAGGATTGCTTTAGCTATTCTAGGTTTTTTATTCTTCCAGATGAATTTCATAATTGCTTGCTCTATTTCTGCGAGGTACATCATTGGGATTTTAATTGGAATTGCATTGAATCTGTATAGAACTTTAGGTAGTATAGCCATTTTGACGATATTAATTCTGCCTATCCAGGAACATGGGAGATCTTTCCATCTTCTAAGGTTTTCTTGAATTTCTTTCTTTAGTGTTCTGTAGTTCTCATTGTAGAGGTCTTTCACCTCTTTTGTGAGATTGATTCCCAAGTATTTTATTTTTTTCGATGCTATTGTGAATGGGGTAGTTTTCCTAATTTCTCTTTCTGAAGATTCATCACTTATGTATAAAAATGCATTGGATTTATGAGCATTGATCTTGTAACCTGCTACTTTACTGAATTCACTTATGAGTTCTAAAAGTTTTCTGGTGGAATTTCCAGGTTCCTCTGAATATATAATCATGTCATCAGCGAACAGGGATAGTTTGAGTTCTTCTTTTCCTATTCGTATCCCTTTAATTTCTTTGGTTTGTCTGATTGCTCTGGCTAGAGTCTCAAGGACGATGTTGAATAGAAGCGGTGAAAGAGGGCATCCCTGCCTTGTTCCAGTTTTTAGGGGGAACACTTTCAGTTTTTCACCATTTAGAATGATATTAGCCATGGGCTTAGCGTAGATGGCCTTTATAATGTTTAGGAATGTTCCCATTACCCCAATTTTTTCTAGTGTTTTGAGCATGAAGGGATGCTGTATTTTATCAAATGCTTTTTCTGCATCTATTGAAATAATCATGTGATTCTTAACTTTAAGTCTGTTGATATGGTGAATGACATTTATTGATTTCCGAATGTTGAACCAACCTTGCATCCCTGGGATAAAACCCACTTGATCGTGGTGCACTATCTTTTTAATATATATTTGTATGCGATTTGCTAAAATTTTGTTGAGAATTTTTGCATCGATGTTCATTAAGGATATTGGTCTGAAATTTTCTTTCCTTGATGTGTCTCTGTCTGGTTTAGGTATCAGGGTGATATTGGCTTCATAGAACGAGTTTGGTAGGGTTCCCTCCTCTTCTATTTCATGGAATAGTTTGAGGAGTATTGGAATGAGCTCTTCTTTAAAGGTTTTGTAGAACTCGGCTGAGAACCCATCTGGTCCTGGACTTTTCTTTGTTGGTAGGCTTTTGATGACCTCTTCTATTTCATTGCTTGAAATTGGTTTATTTAAGTTGTGTATGTCCTCCTCGTTCAGTTTAGGTAGTTCATATGTCTCTAGAAATTTGTTGATGTCTTCAAGGTTTTCTGTTTTGTTGGAGTATAGATTTTCGAAATAGCTTCTAATTATGTTTTGTATTTCACTCGTGTCTGTTGTGATGTTTCCTTGTTCATTCCGAATTTTAGTAATTTGAGTTTTCTCCCTCTTTCTCTTTGTTAGTGTGGCTAAGGGTTTATCAATTTTATTTATTTTTTCAAAGAACCAACTATTTATTTTATTAATTTTTCCGATTGTTTCTTTTGTTTCAATTTCGTTGATTTCGGCTCTGATTTTAACTATTTCCTGTCTTCTACTACTTTTGGTATTGGTCTGCTCTTCTTTTTCTAGTGCTTTGAGCTGTAGTGTTGCATTATCTTTTTAATGAAATAATATCATAAAATTTTCCAAACCTTGGGGCTGGGGTTGTGTCTCAGTGGTAGAGCTCTTGCCTCACATGCATGGGGCACTGGGTTTTATCCTCAGCACCACATAAATAAATAAAATAAAGGAAATGTGTCCATGTACAACTTAAAAATATTTTTTTCAAAATTTCCAAACCTCAGGAATGAGATAAAAATTAAAACATGTGAGGCATTTAGGACCCCAAATAAAAAATTCACAATATATCCATTCCAAGACACATTATAATGAAATTGCCTCATATACAGAACAAGGATAGAATCCTAAAAGCTGCAAGAGAAAAATGGCTGGTCCCATGTGGAGGTAAAACAATTCAGATTGCAACTGATAATTCAACCCAGACCTAAAGGATAGGAAGTCATGGAATAATATATACTATGCTCTAAAAGAAAACAGATGCCAGTCAAGATTAGTATACCCAGCAAAATTAAACTTCAGAATTAAAAATGGAATAAAAACCTTCCATGACAAACAGAAAGTAAAAGAATTCATAACTACGAAGACAGAACTATAAAATATACACAATGAAATGTTTCATGAAGAAAAAATTTAAAAAAAACTGAAAAAACAGCAATGGTACACATTACTCTAGAAGAAAAGTCAATTAAAGTAGAACCAAATCTTGATTAAATATCACAAATAAATCAAAATGGCAAAAAATAAGAATCATCTCTCTATAATAACATTGAAGGTAAATGGTCTAAACTCTTCCAACTAAAGATACAGATTGGCACATTAGATTTAAATACAAGACCCAACAACATGTTTCGAAGAGAGTCACCATATAAGCAAAGACATCTACAGACTGAGGGTGAAAGGATGAGAAAAGATATACCATGTAAATTTTACCCATAAACAAGCAGGGGCAACCTTTCTCATATCAGACAAAGTGAACTTCAAACAAAAATTTAATCAGAAGACGAAAAGATGGTCATATCATACTGATTCAGGGAATAATCAAACAATAAGATAAAATGATTATAATTATTTATGTCCAAAACAATGGTACATCTACAAACAAAACTAATTCTTCTCAATATTAAACATCAAATACACCACAGTACAATAATATTGGGTGACTTCAACACAACTCTCTCACCCCTAGATAGATCATTCAGACATAAACTAAGTAGAAATTTTTGAGATCTGAAAAATACTATTAACCCAATGGACCTGATAGAAATCTATAGAATATTTTATCCATTAATAACTGAATGCATCTTCTTCTCAGCAATGCATGGAGTATTTTCTAAAATAGATTACATCTTATGTCACAAAGAAAATCTTAGCAAATACAAAAAATAAAGATATTTCCTTGTATCCTATCAGATTACAATGGAGTAAAATTACAAATCAATGACAAGAGAAAAAGCAGAAACCACTGTAATACCTGGAGACTAAATAATACACTTTTGAATGATGAAGTGGTAGCAGAGGAAATCAGGGTAGAAACAAACAAAATCTTACAAACAAATGAGAATAGTGATAAAATATGTCAAAATCTCCAAGATAATATGAAGGCAGTTCTAAGAGAAAAATTCATAGCACTGATCTTATACATTAAAAAATAGAAAGAAGTGCCACATAACCTCTCAATCAGGGAGATTACTGAGACCACTGGAGAAGGGAAAGCCAATCAGGGCACCTGCTGCAAAGACAAGGATCACTGGAGAAGGGAGACATCACAGATGCTTCCAAAGGAAGCCACCTCATCAAGGAGACCCTACCTAACAGATGGCATTAAAAGAGTTAAGAAGTTGCTCTCAAGTTCCCCATGAGAGACCCCTGTAGGAACTCAGCTGACTCTTAACAATAGACTGGAACAGATCAATTTGACCAGCTTGGTCTCGAACACCTAACAAAATAGTTAAAACCAAAACATAGCCATATCTGGGCATTTAGAATAAAAACAATAGCTCTTTTAAATTAAAAAAAAAATAGAAAGAAAACAAATAAATAAGCTAACATTACATGCAAAGGTCCTAGATAAAAGGGTAAACCAACACCAACATCAGTAGATGATAGGAAATCATTAAAATCAGAGTCATAATTAATGAAATAGAGGATCAAAATCAATACAAAGACTCAATGAAACAGAGTTGGTTTTTTGAAAGAGTAAACAAGATTGATAAGTGCATAGACAAATTAATGAAAATAAAGAGAAAGTTTTAGAAGCTGGAAAGCCCTCCCATGTTCTTGGGTAGGCAGAATCAATATTATTAAAATGCCCTACTACCAAAAGTATTATGCAGTATCATTGAAATACCCATCAGATTATCAATGACATTCTTCACAGAACTAGAAAAAGCAATTCTAAAATTCATTTGGAAAAATAAGAGATCTAGAATACCCAAAGCAATCCTGAGCAAAAACAGTGGTGCTGGAGGTCTCACAATAAGAGACCTCAAAATATACTTCAGAGCTATAGTAACAAAAACAGCATGGTACTGGCACCAAAACAGATCTGAAGACCAATGAACTAGAAGGCACAGAGACACACCCACATATATACAATTATTTGACACTAGATAGAGGTGCTAAAATATATGTTGAAGAAAAGATGGCCTTTTTAACAAATGGTGCTGAAAAAACTGGAAATCTACATGTAGAACAATGAAACATGACTTCTCTCTCTCACCCTGCACAAAAGTTAATTCAAAGTGGATCAAAGACCTGAAACTCTGCAACTTCTAGAAGAAAATGTAGGTGCAACCTTCCAGTATGTCGGCACAGGAAATAATTTCCTTAACAAGACCGCTAAAGCATAAGATATAAAACTAAAAATCAGTAAGTGGGATGGCATCAAATTAAAAAGCTTCTGCACAGCAAAGGAAACAACAAAGAATGTGAAGAGAGAGGCTATAGAATGGGAGAAGACCTTTGCCACCTGCTGTTCAGATAGGGCATTAATATCCAGAGTACATAAAACTTACACCAAATATGTATAAAATATATTAGAAACTTTCCACAAAAAAATATTTTAAAATGGGCAAAAGAATGAAACAGACACTTCTCAGAAGTGCACATACAAATGGTCAACAAATGTATGAAAAAATGTTTAACATCTGTAGCAATCATGGAGATGCAAATCAAAACAACACTGAGATTTCATCTCACTCTAGTCAATGGAACCTATCAAAAATACAAATAATAATAAGTGTTGGTGAGGATGTGGGGGGAAAGACACACTCATACATTGTTGGTGGGACTTCAAATTAGTAAAACCACTCTGGAAAGCAGTATGGAGTTCTCTTTAAAAACTGGAAGTGGAACCACCATATGATCTAGCTATTCCACTTCTTGGTATATATACAAAAGATCTAAACAGTATACTATTACAACACAGCAACATTAATATTTATAGCAGCACAACTCACAATTATCAAGCTTTGGAACCAACCAAGGTGTCCTTCAACACATGAATGGATAAAGAAGATAAAGAAAATGTCATACATATACACAATGAAGTTTTACTCAGCCATAAAGAAGAATTAAATTATGGCATTTCCTGGTTAATGGATGGAACTTGGGATGATCATGCTAAATGAAATAAACTAGACACAGAAATTCAAAGGTCAAATGTTTTCTCTGATATATGGAAGCTACTTTAAAATAAAGAGGGGGAAAAACAGACATCAAGACAAAGGGAAAAGGGGGTGGGATTTCATTATCAAAGAAGGAAGACTGGTGGGCTAGGTAAAGGGCATTTGAGGGAGGGAGAAGAGACAGGATAAGGGAAGAACAGAGAAATGAAACTAACCTAAATTTCCTATGTACATACATGAATATACCACAGTGAATCTCACCATTATGCATATCCATAAGACAGTAACCAAAATTCTAAAATTAAATAGCAGAAAGAGCATTAGAGAAGAGGGAAGGTAACAGGGAGAGGAAAGAGCAGAGGAAAAGGGAAAACACTAGGCACTGAATTTGAGCAAATTATATTCCATGCTTTATAATTATGTCAAAATGAATCCTAATGCTATGTATAACTAAAAAAAAAATCTGAAAAAAGTAGATATTTGATCAAAATGTTTTGGTAAATGAGTTTATTTCTCACCATTATTTTTGTTTTTAACCAATTTCTCTTTAGCTTTCAATTACATAGAAATATAGGTTTTTGCTTATATACTGTGAAAATGTACCAAGATATACCTTTTATTCAAAGAGCAATATCTTATTTTGAGCTATAGGAATTAAAATTAAATTTCCATTAAACTTGGTACCTAAAACTAGAGGTATTCAAGTTGACAGTTTTGATTGAGTAAAGTGATACCTGTATTCTAATTTAAAAATAAAATTCTCATTTGGTTTGCTAAGAAAGGAAGGAAGGAAGGAAGGAAGGAAGGAAGGAAGGAAGGAAGGAAGAAAGAAGAAAGAAAGAAAGAAAGAAAGAAAGAAAGAAAGAAAGAAAGAAAGAAAGAAAGAAAGAGATCCATATGGTTTACAAGTTTTTTACACCTACCTTTCTTGTTTAAAGTTAGGAGCAGTTGTGGTATGCTATTGCACTGTAGGATGACTATGGATAACGATTATATACTGCATATGTCACAAATTAGATGAGAAGTTTTTGCCACAAAGCAATAAGTGTTTGAGGAGATAGATATATTTCAATTGATTTAAACATTACACAATATATACATGTATTGAACCATCACATGGTGCCTCATGAGTATGTACAATTGTATGTTTTTTAAGTATCAGGTAAAAATACATTTAATTTAAATAAGATACCAATAAATAATGAGAAGAAAAAACAGGAAGAATCCAAATACACCCATGAAAGTGACTTATTTGTTGGAAAAAACTGAAAGGAGAAAAAAAGGAGTATGTTCTCAATATTACATTTATGAGTTTGCTTGGATGCCATCCAAAATCATTGAAAAGATTGAACAGACCTACATGCCAAATCCCAAAGCCATGTTCAAGTTGTTCAGCACACACTCCAGACTGAGAATCAATGTTACAAACAACTACATCTGCCAGAAGCTTTGAGAATAACTTGAAAACATGACATTTTGAATTTTAGAAATATTTTTCATGGCAATAAAGTTGGGTAAAACACAGACATTTATGTAGCATACTACTTTATCTTATGTTAGTAGTCGCTGGCTTGGGTTTTCAAGGTGTCTCTAACAATCCTTCAAATATAAAGTTAGAAGTGAAATAATGGGTGAGCAAAACTTCTATTTTATTTTAAAAGTGAAAATTTTGAAATGAACTGACTCATTTTCAGTGACTTTTAACTAAATGTTTTATTTTAAGATAATTTTAGACTCACTTGTGGTGATATCGAATAATACAGGGAGACTCCATGTGCCCTTTAATCAGTTTCTCCAAATGGTAACAGTTTCCAAAACTATAATACAAAACCACAACCAGGATATTGACATTGATATAGACAAAATGTAGACTAATTCCATTGACACAATGGTCATTTGAGTTAGTTGCTGCACATAATCCATGGCAACTTCTAATCTGTTTTCCAGCATTATAATTTTTCATTTCCAATTACTTTCAAACAATCATCTCTATTGGATTCCCCCTCCTCCTGTTTAGTCTTTTTGGTAATTAATGTACATTATTTTTTTCCTGAGTAAATGAATACACAGGAAATTTAATCTAGGTATTAGAAAATATTTCAAAGGTATTAATTCAATTAATATTTATGGAGGATTATATACAGGATGATGTTGTAAGTATTAGAGAACATACTGAATAAGACAAGGTCTCATTCCACATGAAATTTACATTCCCTTGGGGATAAATACAAAACAACTAAATTTTTAGGAAGATACAATACAGAAATTTAAAACCCATACCTATACATGGTATCTTTTATTTATTTACATATATTCAAGGGGAAAACAATCTACTGAATAATATGCTCCTTGAAGGCAGACAACTTGTTTGTCCACTTTTTATCCTCAGCACTTAGCACAATATCTGGCACATAGTAGATGGTTATTTATTCAACTACTACTTGTAGATCTTATCGAATAGCCTTAGGCATGGTTCAAAGAACTGAAAATACAAAAGTAATTAGAGTAAACTTCCTGTTCTTTTAGAGTTTACAAATAGTTTGTAGATAATAAACTCTCTTTTAGTTAGCTTTTTCTCTTCTGTGACTAGAAGTCCCAACCAGAACTGTGGAAGAGGAAAGGTTAACTTAGGGGCTCACAGTTTCAGAGGTCTCAGTCCATAAGAGGCTTTCTCCATTCCTCAGGGCTGCAAAGTGAGGCAGGACATCATGGGCGAAAGAGTGTGGCGGAGGGAAGCAGCTCATATGGTGATCAGAAAGCAGAGAGAGGGCTACACTTGCGAGATACAAATATATATCCCAAAGCCACGCCCCAATTCCCACCTCCTCCAACCACACCCTATCACTTCAGTTACCATTCAGTTCATTCCTACCAGGGGATCAATTTACTGATTAGGTTAAGACTCCTACAACCCAGTCATTTCTCTGAACCTTCTTGCATCACCTCACATGTGAGTTTTTGGGAACATCTAATATCCAAACCACAACAGACTCAAAAAAAAAAAAAAAGCTTTAAATAATCTGCTACTGCTACCATTGCTATTGTCATTGCTTTTACTATTATTAACATTTATTCAGCTAAATCAAGAATGTAACTGCTCTTCTGATCTTCAATACATATGAGGAAGAATATTCAGTGTACAGTGTTACAAATGTTAAGGTTAATATTTTGTGAAATTTCTCCCCAGAACCACAAAAATGTTTTAACTTTCTTCCTGATAAGCAGTATTATAGGTATTCTTTCCCCAGTAGACATGCCTAGTTAACTATCACCTCAATGTTTATTCTGAGCACACGTGGGAGTATAGGTAGTCATTGAAAATCAGAGAAGTGGTATTACAGATTACATGAAATAACCAGTTTTATGCAAAGCAAAACAAATCATATGAGCCTTTGGTTTGAGGTGTATCTTTAGTTGAACAAACTGATTTTTCTCTTTGCTCTTCTGGTGATGATATTTTTTTGCATATCTTCATATTTCCTTAATTTGAGGACAAGATTGTCCAGGACTGGACTGTGTGCAAAGAGCATCTGCCAAGAATATATGATTGAACACAGAGGATCACAAGTTGACACTAAATATCAACATGCCCAGAAAAACATCCATGGGAGGTGTGGAGCTGCTTCTTCCTCTTTTGATTAAGTGAGAGTGCTTTTATCTAATACTACTCCTGCTCCGACAGTGATGTGCAAAATAATTTTGCACATAAATGGGTGCTCTCATCTGTGACTTTTCTTTCTTGACCTCACTTATCCTATTCTGTTTGGGTATGGGTAGTTTGCAGAAAGAATCTGTTGAGGATATTTCTCCTCTCTTTTTAACTTTTTACTTGGTGGGGAGAGAGAGATTTGAGGATCAAATAAACTCTCAGGGGAAGTCCAAGCTTCTTTTGACTGAAAGGCTCTTCAAAGCAGAACCCAGGCTGATAGGATGACATTTCTAACTCTGAATTTCTGGTGGTTTATTTTATACAGACGTAAATTTAACATTATCTGGCCTTTAAAGGAAGAGCAGAGCACATGAAAGCAAGACAAAACCAAACCAAAAATAGCTAAAAGAAACAGACTTGTGGAAATGTCTGACAGAAGAGGTATGGTTTTCATCACCATAGTCACTTTCCTAATCTTGATACTGGTTCATACTTAGGACTATCTCAGAAACTCCTGATTTGGAAGATCAGTTTTCATTGCCTCTCAAGAAATTCCTCCCTCCTCACTTTATCTTTGCCTCAGTCCATACTTTACATTTTGCCTGGAATTATTATCTTCCTAATACACTTTTATCACTTCTACCATGTCACCGTAAAACTAAAACAAAAAAATCAAATGGCAATCTTGGCTATTCAGAGTTATGAATCTGAGCTGAAGTACTGCAATATGTATGTTTAAAGCTCCTAAGCCATTCTGAAGTGTAGGCAGGATTTGGGAATTTCTGGGTTACAAATCAAAAATCCAACATCTTGAACATCCAAAGCCAGTTTAATCCAAATTTGAAGTTATTACATTAAAGTGTAAATATATTTAGAACAACAGTAAACTTCATTAATTTTAATACATTCTATTTGACTCAAGTGTGAACTAGATTTCCTATCACCTATCTAAAGCAAGTGAATTTTTAATTTAGATCTAAGTTTCACACAGGGAAAGTATAAAATGCTAAACCATCAGTTTTCCAACTACCTCACTTCAAAAGACCTTTTCCTCATTTCTTTGAGTGCTTGAAGGCCTTTGGCTATAGCCCTGTATATAACATGAAAGTATTGAAACAATGCAATAAATGATATTGCTGCAAATAAAACCTTCATTATTGGGCTACTTAAGATAGAATATCTGTGACAATTTGCCTCTACTCTAAGTACGTTTGTTTATTCAAAATACTTACAGGAGAAATGAGGCTTATTATGAAAGCCTCATTGCAATAAACACAAATAAATGTAACACATTTCAATGTCTGGATAGTCCAAAGGAAGACTAGGTGTTGTATAAAGCAAATTATTCAAGATTTTGATGACTTAGTGTGAACAAGTTTTCTTACTTCTTCAAAATTGGGCTGAGTAATCAGCTTCCTTAGTCATAAAGGCTAAGCATTTCAGGTTTTGATGTTTAACAAACCAACACTCTGTGGTCTTTCAAAGCTCATGTCTTTACCAAAGAAAGAATTTTCCATGGTTCATATTTTTAATATTTTAATGTGCATAACTTATTGTTCACTGTGGTCTGTCATTACATTAGGTAAACTATCTTTTCATACTAGATATTTTGTGATTGGAACTTTTTCTATAAGTAAAATATCTGACTCTGATCCTCAGTGGTAAATACATTAGTTATTTACTGCTCTGTAAAAAAACTAAATCAAAACACAATAGCATAAGGCAAGCAGTATTTGCTGAATCACAGTTTTTATGAGTTAATAATTTGGAAGCAGCTTAACTGAGTGACTTTGGTTCAGGATTCCTCATGAGGCACTAATTAACCATCCTGGTTTTCCTGGGGCTGAGGAAGTTACCACGATGTGGGGCTTTTCAGTTGAAAACCATAAGAGTTTCTAGAAAACTGGGACAAGTTAGACATTCAAAATGGAAGCTTGGGATGCAGAACATTCAGTACTAAAACCCAATGAAGTCCTGGGACTACTAGAGCAAGTAGTTCACCTTACTCATGAAATTGCAATCAAGCTGAGAGCTGGAGCTGTACTCATGCACAGTCTTGACTGAGCCTGGAAGATGTATTTTCAAACACAACTACATAATTATTTACAAGATTTCTCAGTTCAGTACTCTGTCACAGGGACCTCTCCATAGGAAAGCTCATGACATGGCAGCTGGCCTATTGCAAAAAGAATGCTGAGAAAGAGGGATACAGGGAGGAAGGAAGGGAGGGAAGGAGCAAGGGAAAGAGAGAGAGAGAGACAGACGAGGAGGGAAATACAATGCTCTTTTTCTATATTCATTATTAGCAAATCCAGATCATACACAAGGATAGAAAAATTAAAGTCCACTTCTTACAGAGACAAATGTCAAAGAATTTGTGGACTTGTATTGAAACCACTAAAGGAATGACTATAATATTTATTGAATGGGTTTTTTCAATATTAAATTAATATATGTAACAAATTTAGAATAATAGCTGAAACACATGAAAAACACTATTTCATTGTTTGATAAATCTCTCTCTTCCCTCAAATAATAATAATAGGATTTGTCCTAGTAATGACAAGCACACTGATTTGATATATTTAAAGGATTGTTCAGAAACCTATCTTCACAAATTTTTTAGAAGTTGATATTAAAGGACAGAGAGATAATGCAAATTTGAATAATATGAAGAGTTCACTGGGAGAATGTTTTTTATGAAATATTGATGGCGATCTATATTTCTAAACAGATAACTATTGATCTAAATAGATGTTCAGATTGTATAATAACTAGTTCAGTCCCAAGAATTTAGTGTTTACTGCTCCTAGATTAGGTGGCAGAACCACTGGATCATCTTAACCTTCTTTTCACTAATCTACAATCCTGCTTGATTAACTGCCCCGCTTCCCAATTTCTTTAAATCTGGAACAAACCAAAAAATATTGATCTCTCTTTAAGAATACTATACTTTTGTACACATGAATTCCAAATAACACAAATGGAACCACAAAATACTTTCCAAATGCTGTGAACCCTTCTGAAGAAAGTTACCAGGACCTGCACTTAGCTAACATTTATATGCCATAGCATGCAAATTGTGATCCCAACAATTGTCAAACAGCAAAAATGAATTCTAATATAAGATGGTTTCTTCTTCCTTTAGGGTTTCCAAAATCTTGCTGAAAAAAAACTAATACTATATACTAACGACCTGCAGAATAACAAATGCCACAGGTCATCTTGGGTAAAATAGAAAGGACCTAAATTATGCAGGATAAATTAGATGAGTAATGTAATCCATTGAGATATTGTTTATAATCCCATGTCTATGTTTCTTCTGGATTATGTAATCTGATTTTATAATACTCTAGCCAATTAGGAGTTTGGAAAAATTTGAATATTACTTTAAAACTGACAAAATGACATATTACCCCTGAATTTGTTGCACTTTCCCAAATTATACCTTAAGGGAAATTGCATGTTCAGTTATACACGGAAAACAAATGGTTTCATAAAAAGAAATAAAAGACAATGAGACAAACACCATAAAGGAATATTTCTCCCTTCGGAAATTTACAATGCATATTAAAAGTTTAAGTTCAATAGGAAGAAGATATTTTTAAGTTGTTTAATGGTTAAAATAGACTTTTTAATACATGGCAAAATTTTAACAAACCTCTTAAATATCTAGTTTTAGAGTTATTAAACTGCAAACCAGAGACTAAATGTATTCATCAGCATAAAAATATTATAACCAATATTTAGTATTTTTCTTGACAATAGAATGTTTTTGTTAATGATTTATGTTTTTTGAAACTAGCTCAAAACTAAGCTTATGTTATCTTTGCTGACCTAAATATAGGACTCTACTAGGCCTCAATGCTTGAGCTGAAGGTAGCAGTATATGGGTTGCTTATAAAGGAGGTTAACTGCCCATGAGTTACTGCATGTGGGACAACAATCAATTAACCCAGTCAAATTTTTCACTTGGGCAATTGAGAAGACAGCTTATTTCAGCTATGGCTGCCAGAAAAAGAAGACAGAACAGATTTTCCAATTTTAATAGATTGTATTGTGCATCCAAGACTAGATGATTGATGAAGTGGCCTTTAATACATCATCATTCTTGTATGTTGCTACAATAACTCTCTAAAACTAAAGTTAACCTAGTTTTCCTCTTACTTGTGACTTCAAAGAGCCAATACATCCTTTTGCTAGGCAATACAAGTCCCTCTTGCATTTTATGCACTATTAACTATCCAAAGAGATTAGTTAGATATGGCCAACTAATTGTAGACAATGGTACCAAGAATATGCAATAGGGAAAGTACAGTCTTTTCAGTAAATGGTGTTGGGAAACTGGATATCCCTATGCAAAATAATGAAATCAAACCCTTAACTTACCTAATACACAACAGTCAACTCAAAACAGATTAAACATTTAAACCTAACACCTGAAACACTAAATTTTTAGGAGAAAACATTAAAGAAAAATGACCTTGATATTGATATTAGAAATGAATATTCAAATATGATACTTAAAGTACTGATAACAAAAGCAAAACAAACTAATGAATCTGTATCAAACTAAAAAGTTTCTACACAGCAACGGTAACAAGTAAAAGGAAAAAGAAAACTATGGAATGAGAGAAAATATTCCCACAACACATATCCTTGCTCTAGTCAACTTCTTTGTTGCTGTGACTGAAAAACCTGATGAGAATAATTTTAGAGGAGGCAAAGTTTATTTGGGGATTCAAGGTTTCAGAGGTCTCAATCCACAGATAGCAGTCTCCATTCTTTGGGGACACAGTTGAGGTACAACTTCATGGTAAAAGAGTGTGGTGGAAGAAAGTAGTTCAGTATATGGCACTAAAAAGCAGAGACTTCGAGGACAAAATATATACCTTAAAAGCACACCGCAAAGACCCACCTACTTCATCCATACTTTATCTGCCTATAGTTGCCATCTAGTTATTCCCTATCAGGGCATTACATCACTTATTAGAATAAAACTCATAACCTAATCATTTCACCTCTAAACTTTCTTTCATCATCTCACATATGAGTTTTTTTGAGGGGGTAAATCTCATATCTAAACCATAATAATCCTATAGGGGGCTAATATTCATAATATGTAAAGAACTCATACAACTCAAAAAAAAGAAAAATAATTTAAAAATGGACAAGATACATAAATGAACACTTTTATTCCAAAAGACAAATGTTCTATGGTATATGAAAAGTGTTCAACATCACTAATCATCAGGGAAATGCAAACTGAAAATATTTGGGGGCTGGGGATATAGCTCAGTTGGTAGAGTGCTTGCCTCACAAGCATAAGACCCTGGGTTCAATCCCCAGTACTGCAAAAAAAAAAAAAAATTCACTTCACTTCACACCTTTTAGGATGGCTGTTATAAAAAGATCAAAGGGAAACCAGTGTTGGTGAGAACAAAGAGAAAAGAGAATATTTGTATAATATTAGAAGGATTTTAACTTGGATAGCCATTATCCAAGAAAACTGTACTGAAGTTCTTAAAAATAGATAAAACTCAAATTAGCATATAATCTGGTAATTTCACCTTGGGTTATGTATGCAAAAGAAATGAAATTGGTGTCTTGGAAATGAATCTGTGCTCTCATGTTTACTGCAGCATTATTCATAGCAACTAAGGTATAAAAACCACCTATGTGTCTGCCAATGGCTAAATGGATAAAACAATGAGATGGAATATTACTCAGTTTTTCAAATAAAGGAAAATAATGCTATTTGATATAAAGTTGATGAACCTAGAGGCCTAGAGGACAATGTTAAGTGAAATAAGTCAGACAGAGAAAGACAAATACTGTACAATGTTACATGCGGAATGTAAAGAAGTCAAATTTATAGAAATAGAGAATATGAAAATAATTGCTAGAGACTTGAAGTGTGTGGGGAAATGAGAAGATTTGGGGTAAAGGTTACAAACACAGAGTTATAATATGAATAAACCCTGGAAAAATAATATACATCATGATAACTGTAGCTAATATGATGTATTATGGAATTTTACTAAGAGAGCAGATTTTCAGTGTTTTAAAATTGAATACAAACTCACACTTAAACTTATACTTCTCACACCCAAAAGAGCAGCTAAGAAGAGTGATGAATAGGTCACTTAATTTGGTGATGGTAATCTTTTCACAGTGTATACATTTGCTGAAACATCACACTGTATACCTTAAATACATATAAATTTTATTTATTAAGTAAACCTCAATAAAGAAGTAGAAAAAGTAAGTATAAATCTTAAATTTTTTTTTTTTTTTTTTTTTTGCAGTGCTGGGGATTTGAACCCAGGGCCTTGTGCTTGCAAGGCAAGCACTCTACCAACTGAGCTATATCCCCAGCCCCTAAATCTTAAAATATTATGCAAATAAAAGCAAAACATGTAAAATTGGGGCATGATATTTTAAGAAAATAATCCACCAAGGGAAGTAGAAAAAAATTAACATATTTTCAAAACCACCATAAATATGATCTTAATGTTCTATTTCTTTCACAATAAACAAGCAAAAACCATAGCATATTCTGAAATATTGGTGTCTTTTAATACATTGATTCCAGTATTCCTTAAAAGGAAGCCTACATCTGATTTGAATATGTGTCCCAGAGTTCGTGTGCTAGAAACTTGATCTAGAATACAACAGTGTTTTGATGTTGAGCTTAATAAGTTAGATGTTTGACCATGGAGTCACCATTCTCCTGAATGGATTAATGTTATTATTGCAGGAGTAGGTTCATTATCACAGGAATGGGTTTCCCATAAAAAGATGATGCCAGTTCCTCACCTGGGCTTCCAAGGCTCCAGAACCATGAGCCAATAAATTTCTGATCATTATAAATCATTCGCTCTTGGGTATTCTGTCATCACAACAAAAAACATACTAACATAATTATTATTTAGATGTCTGAATTAGGATAGTTGACCGTTTGACCTTTTTTTTTTTCAAAGAGAAGAGCCAATTAACCAATTAAAGATTGTCATCTTTGGAAAGATGGCCCCAGATTTCTCAGCAAGGCATATAACACACAGTGCACTACGTTTATTTAAAAAGAAATATGATATTTGAAAGTTGGCAAGAAATTCCCACAACAAAGAAGGCTTTCATGTAAAAATGTTAAGGCTTAAAACAAATATTAACATTGTCATATTTCTTATGTACTTGTCTCCTTTTAATTTTTTAAAGAATGAACAAAACAAGCCCTAATGTGACACACAATATCTCCTTTCTCCTCTGAATTATCTCTGCATAGATATAAAGGATGAACAATGTTAACATTCTTGTCCATTAGTCACAGCTTGATCAAAGAGGACAAATATGTCACCCTAACTAAAGCAGAAAGATTGCTGAGGTTGTCAGAGTGAACTTGATTAGCTTGCGTCTGAAACCAGTTCAATTTGTATGTTCTTGAGATATACTGTCAGATTGAAAACAGTTTCCTCATTTGAGTACACAGGCAAAGATAATGTACACACAAATGTACTATCATTCCAGATAGGTACATATTTTTCAAAGTGTATAATCTAATTCAAAAGTATATGAATTGCCTTTATCATGATATGTGGGTTGCATATTGCTGAAAAAGGGATACAGCTTTCTCTTGGGTACTGAACCAACAAAGCAATACCATCTAAAATACCATACTGACAAAATAACTACCTCTCAATGTATGGAAAACTAGCTATGATTTTATTTTTTACCAAAGATTTTGACTTGAGAAATTAAAAACTAAATTATTTTGTATTCTTTCTTACTATGGCTGATTATGTCTTTACAACACTGAAGGGCAATCGTTGTATTATAGATACTAAAATGGCCCAAAGAAATTAGAAATGAAGCTTAGACTAATGATTTTGACCATTTCAAAACTCACTAGATTAATAGTATTGTTTAATTGAAACATTTTACTTACTTTTAAGATGTATGGGACTCAATCAGAGCAGCCATTATATTGAACAAACATGCCCACTAAAATTTATGACATAAATTAGGAGAGAAATTAAAAAGTTGAAAAATTTGGATCTTGGATGGATAGGATTGAGAGAGTTTGATATTTTAGCATATTTTTAATGTTTTCAACTTATTTTACTTTTGATTTAAATCATATTAAAAATATTAATGGAGTTAATTGTGATATTTCAGTACATACATACAGTGCATGCTGATCAAATCCACTCTTCATTTGTCCATTTATCTCCTTCCCAACTTCTAGTAATCACTAGTCTATCCTCAGGTGAACATCTTTTTTAAACTTCCACATAAGACAAAAAAATGTTTAATACTTGTATTTCTGTGTCTGTCTTATTTCACTTACTATACTATTTTACAGTTCCATCCAATTTCCCTCAAGTGACAGAATTTCATTCTTTATGGCTGAATAATATTCCATTGGGGATATATGACACAGTTTCTTTTATCTCTTCACCTATTAATCGGACCTCTGTTGATTCTGTATCTTAGTTATTACAAATAGAGCCATAATAAACATGGGCATGCAAATGTCTGTTTGTTATGCTGATTTCATTTGCTTTGGTTGTATACATAGAAGTGGAATAGCTGAATCACATGTTAGATCTACTTTGAGGTTTCTGAGGAACCTCAATATGGTTCCTCAAAAGGGATATACTAATTTGCATTCCCAACAATAGTATTTAAGTCTCTGTTTACTGTATATCCTCACCAGCATTTGTGGGTTTTTTTCCCTTGTTTTGTTTAGCTGATAATATTCATTCTAATTGGGATGAAAAGATATCTCATTATTTTGATTTATAGTACCCTGATTGTTATTTTTTCACATATTTGTTGACCTTTTGCATTTCTTTCTTTGAGAAATGTCCACACATATGGTTTGCTCATTTTTAAATTATATATCTGGTATATTTATTGTCAAGCATTTTATTACCTTATATATTCTAGATATTATTCTTTTGTCATATGGATAATTAGGGAATATTTTCTATCATTCTGGTGAGTTGATAACTGTTTGCTGTGCAGAAGATTTTTATTTTTAAATTTACTTTATTGCATAAACAAAAGTTGTACATATTAATATGATAATGTGTAATTTTAAGTACATGTATACTTTGCATGATTTTTACGTCTGGTTAAACATTTTTATCTCCTAAAATATTTATTATTTCTTTATGGTGAAAACCTTCAAAATCCTGGCCTTATCTTTTTGAAATTCTATTACTCATTAGTTCATGTGTTTTATTTTTAATTTCTGAAATCTCTGTTATTATAAACATTCCAGAGGTCTAATATTACAATCCAGAAGAAAACATTACAGTAAGAAGTAATAGATATTATTTTAGTTGTAGATGGACAAAATACCTTTATTTTATTTAATTACTTTTATGTGGTGCTGAGGATCCAACCCAGTGCCTCACATGTGCTAGGCAAGCGCTCTACCACTGAGCAACAACTCCAGTATTGTGAAAGGTTTTTTTTTTTTTGGTGGTTCTGGGGATCAAACCCAGGGCCTTATGCTTGCAAGGCAAGCACTCTACCAACTGAACTATCTATCTCCCCAGCTCCTGTGATAGGTATTTTTAATGTTAATGTATGTGCATATGTATAAAATACTGCCAGAGCCCCACATGCTTATTTTAAGCTTCTGTATTGATAATTATCCACTATTGTCTATTAAGGGAAATATCACTCCTATTTATGTCTTTACTCACAGAGCTTTGTAATCACCCATAAGAAAGGACTGTGATTCTGTTAAATGAGATTATTATGAGAATATGACACAGATTAAGAAGCACATGAGTTATAATAAGTTACCATGATGGTGTGGAGTTGTCTTTTTCAACTAGGAATTTTCTCTAAAGTGTAATGCCTAAATTTTATCCTCCAGTATTATGTTTTAAAATAGATATAAAATAGACAGCAATAATAGGCAGATACTATTGCATAAATTGCGTGCTTTTTTTTTTTTGGTTGATGAAATATTTGAGTTCAAAGCCAATTGTTCCATCTGATTTTGTTTGGTACACATGTCATCACTCTCAGGAGACATTTTTATTTGCAATAAGTTTGCTAATAAGATTGGTTAATGTCATTACAAAGAATATGCACATGTATTAAATAAGTTTTAAAATAAGTCCATTTCAACTCTACTATGAAAGATAAAATATTTAGTTTTAAAAGCTTGAAAAGTATAATTTTCAGAGAACTTGGTAAAACAAATGGCATTTAAACATACATGAAAGCAGTATTTGGACAGCTGCTACTCTCTTGCTAGAATATAATTTACCTAGCCCAAAGTAAAGGTTGAGATCATTGTTGGGGTTTATTTGTGGAATCACATTTTATTTTATTTGAAATCTTGTTGACCAGAAATTCATATCTGTCAATCTTGGAATGTTTTAAGTAAAAATGTTTTAAATATCCCTAAGTACAGAATAAGTAACTAAATGAGTAAAATTTAATTTTTGCATGGACATTGTTTTATAATAAAATACATAATGAAAACCTGCTTCAGACTGAACTATATTCCCTGATAATCCATATTTTGAAGTTCTAATCCTTAATGTGATGGTATTTAGAGAGGGGGCTTTGGGGAGATAATTATTGGGGTCATGAGGATTGACTTTTCAATAAAAAGAAAGAAAGGAAGAAAGAAGGTGAGGGAGAGGTAAAGAGAAGGAAAGAAAGAAACACAGAGAGATCATAGTTTTCCACAAGAAGAGATTATACCAAGAAGGTGAGCATCTGTAAGCCAAGAAGGCCCTCAGTAGAAATCAAATAGACTTCGTGATGCTACACCTCTCGGCCTGCAGGTCTGAACAAATATATACATAGGGTTTAAGCTACTCAGAGTATGGAAATTTGTTATAATAGCCCACCAATATATGTCCTATTAGAATGATTATAGAAATAAATGCCTTAGCTCATGTCATGTATGTCTCATAAAATGCTTGTATGTATTAAGACGGTTTAAGAGGTTTTAACTACCTGTAATGACAAATCCCATGATTATTTTCCCATTCTGTACAGCAGCTGTCACAAAGCTACCATTTTGAAAAGTTTTGTTTTGTATTGTTAAAAAAATTCAGATATGAAGTTTCAGTCCCTTAGACATAAGTTTTGATATGCTATCAGAAGAATGAAAATATTGAGCTACAACTACAAAAAGAAATTTCCCTGCAAAGGTATTTTTTTTAACTTTATTGCTTTCCTTTAGCTAACTTTAAATGTTTGCATATTCATTTCTAGCTGATATTTCCCTCCATTAAATTTGCTTACTTTCTTCTTTTATAGTCCAGAAGTATTCCAAGAGAAAGACTAATTTAGAATTCACTTCTCAAAAGCTTCAGTTTTTTTTTTTCCATTCTTCTGACCCTTTTCACCTTCCCAAGCAGGTACACGAAATGATTATTTTTCTAAGGATACTGTGTTCTTTCATACCTCAGTGACTTTGAATGTCCTTCCCCATTTACATGGATCAACTTTTTGAACCTTATAAAATTCCTCTAATCTTTTAAAGTTCAGGTCAAAATTCCATTCCATTCTGAAGACTTTCCAGGCTTCCTAAAAAATGATGCTCCCTTGTATTGGCAAATACAAAGAAAGTGTTTAATAAATGATGGGTATGTCAAAGAGATGTGAAAAACTGAAAAAAATCATATGGTCATAGCTGGAACAATTTGGACAACAAGATAAGCATTGGTAAAAATAAAAATAAATATTGGAGTATAACTTAAAGTATAAGATAAATGTTCATGAGTTGATATTTATTTTACTGATAAAAATAAATCACTGGGTAAATAAATAAACTGAAGGCAGGGGAGGGAAAGACAAATATTCTTTGTAGATGAGTTCTAAATAATTTATGTGAATATTTCACTCTCATGGTGGTGAAATATAACTACTCACTTCTTTTTTTTTTTTTTTTTTTTTTGTAGTGCTAGGAATTAAACCCAGGTCCTTTCACATGTTGGACAAACACTATGCCATTGAGCCACATACCCAGCCAACCACTCAGTACTTAAGTGTCAATTACTCATTGTGACTTCCTTCAAAAGTATACAGTGTGGAAAGAAGAAAATAGTGACTTTACTGTGGAATAGAAAAAACAGATAATATGGCAATACTTGGAGAATTCTAAATGAACTATTCAGTCTAGGTAAATACAATGTGTCAATATTGATTCATAATTGTGACAAATATAGTGTTCTAAGGCATAATGTTAATAACAGAGCAGACTCAGTATAGAAAGTCTCTACTTTCTTTGAAATGATTTAAAACTTTTCTAAAATTTAAAAAGTATTTAAAAGCAATAATAATCATCAAGACATTATGATCTGACAGAAGAGGTACATGGTTTTCATTAGTACTCACTGAAATGCAATACGATTGCCTGTTTACTTCCTTAACCTCTAAATCTCTTTCATCCCCATCTCCTGATATATAGAACCTTCAACCCACAAGTCTGTAGAATGAATAGAAATATGTATGTACATATACAACTAATGATTGAATCACTGCAATGTTCTGGGAATTTTATTTTCAATTACAGAAGTTACATTAATTGGCAATGCTATTTGTAATGAAATTTATATAAATATCTGTAATAAAAGATAAATTTACTCAAATTATAGTTGTTCATTCCAATCATTTACACACATATACACATACACATGCACTTGAATTTGCTTTCTCCTAAAATTACAGCATTTCTAAACGGTCTTTGACATATTTGGAAAATAATCTTCAAGTTGCTCTTCATATGAATCTGTGAATATATCAGACACTCAGAGTACTGCAGAATGATTAAAAGTAGTAACACTGGAGCTAGTACATGAATTTCAGGAGATCTTTTGCTTTCTAGATGGATGATATTGAATGAATTATGAGCATACACAAAACTCAGTTTTCTCTTATGTAAAATGCAGATAACAGCATCTTTGGACTCCTAGGATTATTGTGAGGATTAGATAAATTAATGCCTATCAATGGTTTAGAGCACTGTGGGGCAAGTGATAAATAATCATTAAGTATCAGCCAATATTGATATTTTGATTAGGAGAAAAACTTTTCTAAACATGACTTTCAGTTGAACCAAAAGTCCTCTGGATTTTTCCTGCAACTATTATTTATTTCTAGTTATATATGACTTTGCTAGATCAAGCTGAGTATTTTTATTGATTGTTATGACCAAAGGTAATTATTAGACTAGATAAGATTGCTACATTTTAATCTCAACAGTGATAGTGACTACAACTGTTTATTTCACCATTTCTATCCCAACACCTAATACTAAAACTGCTATTAGTACTTAATAAATATTTGTTAACTGGTAGTTGTTGATCACTTGTAGCCAGGCTGAAATCTCGTACTAATTTATCAAGGTTCAACTTATATCTTTTGTGTAATAAGTTAAAATATTTGGGCTGTATTTTTGGATCTCTGGGCCTAATGTTTGGGAATCTATTCTTTGCCTAAATTGACTTCAAAGAATTTTTTTATTCCATCACAGTGATTGTTGCCTTACAAATATATAAATAGCTAGGGATGCATGTTTCTTTTAAATAGCCTTGAAAATTGTATTGTATTGGTTTAACAATCTATTAACTTTGAATTTATTTCATATATGCCCTCATTGCTTGTTTCAGTGTTAGCCATACTAAATTTTCTTTATGCTTATTGCATATGTACAGTTTGCAAGATAAGCCATTTAGCTAATTGAAAATGGGATGAGAAGGAGAAAAACGAGAAGAAAGCAGCTGGAGAAATGGTGTAAGATATGAAAACAGTTTCAAATGTTTTTGGTTTCATTTTTTAAGTGAATTGAAAGATCGAAAAGGTTCTTTCTGCTTCATATTTATATAGACAAATTTTTCAATGTTAGTATAACATTATTCATAAAATATTTAATGTACTTTATGTACAAATAATATATACAGAATAAGCACATGAATCCAATGTGACTCATTCCCTTGAGAAACTTAACATGGAAAAGGGGTTCAATGACAGAAAATACATGGTAATGTTTATAATACAAGCTGTAGAATCCTACTTTGCTTCTAATTAATAATTTCAGAGTCAACTTATTCTTAGGAATGTCTTCTTTATTGAAGCCATATTTGAAGGCTTAGTTTAAATGAAGGATGAAGATAACGAACCACATATATATACGTATACATGCATATCTGTGTATGGATGTTTTCATTTCAAAATCTTGCATTTTATGTAAGTTTTACCTCAAGTCAATATAGTCAGCTTAAAAACAACCAGAAGGCAAAAGCTATGAATGTGAGGTCAGCTTTGCAACATGTCAGGGTTGTAGTATATAAAATTGCGTATTATTGGCAATGGTTTAAAATGTATTGTTCAGTTATAAAATGTAATATAATGCATAAATATGAACCCCAAATGGCCTCTCTGTTCTCTAACTCAGGGCCAAGTAGATAAAATCCAATCTTCCTTCATAAATCAGCTAGTTGCTCCTACCTTGTAAACTTATATCTTCTATTTCTTCTCTAAAATGAGCATATGCTATTTTAAAATCAGAAATGCAATTCCTTCAAATAGAGTAAAAGAGATGAAGACATAAAACTGTTACTGTCTCTTCTCATTGCATATTGCATGACTTATACATTTGCACATTTTGTTTATTATAAAATTACATTGATTTCTATTTACATTTATGATAGATTTTAAATTCCTTGCGAATTTAGCATTCAGCATATTGGTTGAATTAATGATTGAATTAATTTCAAAAAGCTTCTCATAATCCCGTATTCATAAAATAAATCATTACCAGTTTTCATATCAATTATTAACTATTATCAGTAGGTATACATGAATATATAATTTTGTATTCTCTAACAACCTAATATTATATAGAACACATTTTCTGATAATGTAGTCTTCATAATTATCATCTAATTAACAGCATAATATTACACCAATATTACTTATCATAAATCACTTTACTATTCAAAATTTGATGTATTTAACATAACAGTGAACTTGTTTATACACAGATTTTTTTGAAAATTATTTCTTTGACAGAATTTTCATAAGGAAAAAGGAATAAATTATATGTAGATAGCAATAAAAATCTGAACAAACAGTAAAAATCAACTATTTTAAAGTACTAAAAGCATCCAAAAGTCAAGTGTTATATAGTTCATATATGAGGTGACCCCAAAGCTCCTTTGTTAATGCAGAAATATTCAGAGGTAAAATGATTAGAATATGAAAGCTGTAACCTAATCAGTCCATCCTAGTTTAAATGGATTAACTGAGCAGTAACTATAGGCAGGTGGGACATAGCTGAAAGAGGAGGGTCACTGGGGGTGTATCCTGAAGGATTCATGTTCCCTGTGGCCCCTTTCTATCTTACTGCTTCCAGGTTGCCATGAATGGAACAGTACTTCTCCACCTTGCCTTTCTTCCATGATGTTCCTCTTCACCTTGAACAAAGACCAATGGATTTGGTCTACCATGAACTGAAACTCTGAAACCATGAGCCAAAATACTTTTTCTCCTCTAAGTTGTTCCTGTCAGTTATTTTGGTTACAGTGATAAAAACCTAATTAACAAAGAGAGCAAGGTCAGAAGAGTTTCTTCTTGGGTATCTGTAAGGACGAAGAATTGCAACTTATACTTCTTCTTGCCTGACAGAGCTCCCCAAATGATACAGCCAATGGTGGGCAGAAAAGAGTATTCTTACTAGGTGGATGTAAAATAGAACAGAATTCAGGATTTGAAAAGCAATCTGAAATTTAAGGCAGAAATTCTAGAAATGAGAGAAAAACAAGAGACCCAAAATCTGAGTGTAAACTCTACCTTCATCCACTAACCTGTGCACATGCAGAGATGCAGAGAACCCAAGGACCATAGCAAAAATAAAATAAAATAAAAGAGATACATCTTTCTCACCCAAGTCAAAATGGCTATTACAAAACAACAATAACAACCTGAAAACAATCTCCAATTGACAAATGTTAACAAGAAGATGGAGAAAAAACTGTGGAAAACAGTATGGAGTTTCCACACACAAAAAAGCAAAAATGGAACTACCAGATGATTCATCTATACCACCTCTAGATATATATCCGAAGGAAATGAAATCAGTATACCAAAGGATACCTGCATTTCCATGCTTACTGTGGCACTATTCAGACTATTTAACATATGGAATCAGCCTATGTGGTCATGAACAGAAGAATGGAGAGCACAAATGCAGTATAGGTATAAAATGGAATATTATTCAGCCATAAAGAATGAAATGATGTCATTTTCAGCAAAATGGATGCAACTCTACAGAGATTATATTGAATGAAATGAACTAGACAGAGAAAAGCATCACACTTTCTCTCTTATGTGAAACTAAAATATATGACCTGAAAGTAGAATAGTGATTACCAAGAAATGGGAGGGATAATGGGAGTCAGGGACCATAGGCAAGGGTAAAAGAAGAGTAAATGGATAAAATCAATAAATGCAGTATGCATGCATGGAAATATCACAGGGAATGTCATTAGTATAGACAGGTAATATATGTTAATAAAAATAAGCATTAAAAAACAGACTAAAGTGAGAGGATGCTTCATAGAAAGAAGAGCTGTACTGGATGAGTTTTCTGAGGTTGTTCCTTTTCAACTCTGTTAATTCCCCCACTGATGTCACCTTTTAAAGCAGAAAAGTAAAACCATAATATTTAGAAAACAGAGTTCGAGAGTGAATAATTAGCTGGAAATTTAAAGAAAAACCATCCCCAGAAGCAAGTAAAACAGATTTTTAACTCCATTATCAGCCTAAAAACCCAGTTAAACTTTTGGTAAATTTTGACTGAGCATGACATACACATTTTGGGGGAAAAATACAGGGAGTCTCGTTAAAAAATTTACCAAGTGAAAACTATAAGAATAGAGCAGAACTTCTGCTTGTTGAAGGATGTACAGTTTGATTTTGAGCCCAATTAAGATAACTGCCTAAAAATAACAATAAAATCTCCAGAAGAAAAAAGAAGAGTTCAAAGGCAATAAAATATAGTAAACTATCCAGTTTTCCAAAACTTTAGATATTCAAACACAGAAAAGTGTGATTTATTCTGGGGAATATGGGTGGCAAGAGGCCAGAATTGTGGAATTAAAGCTCTGAAATCACTTTTTCCATAAAAGTGGTAAGAACAGTTGCAAAAGTCATCCAAGTCAATTCCTTCATAATGGAAATAAACCAAAAGCTTGTCGAAATAGGAACATTCACATTCTTTCTTCTTATATTTAATTATTAAAAAATAGCTGCTGAAAGGAGAATGGTCTTCAGTTTTCTGAAAAAGAGTCTGATGAAAAAGAATTGTCCTATTTCACTTGTATGTAAACTCCCTGGTTAACCATTTCCAGGGCTTGTTATCTGATCAGACAAAGATTTCTTTCAGTGTAAATATCCCTCACCCCAGGCCATTTTGTTGAAACCAATCAGAAGTAATTGCTTAAAAATATAGCTAACTGAACTGGTGACACCAGTTGAGGTAAATAAGATGCTGTCCGTAAAACTTTAAAGGAATATCTGAGGTATGAGATGCCCATATAGGGCTTTGAAAACTCTTGTCATAAATCTTATTATCTAGAAGGCAAGTCACATAAGCAGGCTTTTACACATGTCCAAGAAAGTCCTGAAAAGGTCCAAATTTCTCACCATTGGCTGACTTTGAGGACCTGTACAAGAAGAAAATAAAAACAAAAGTAAATTTTTAAGTTGCCTATCGAGCACTGAAAACATGTCTAAACATAACATAGAGATTTTTGACAAAGAGTAAGACTTATTATATCAAGATAGTTAATGAGATTCCTGTCTAATCAGCTAATCACAAGATTTCATTGTCTACAAAAGAGGCAATATAGACTTTACATAATTTCTCCAGGAAAGTCACTGAAAAAAAAATGCCATATTTTTTTTGTTCATCTGTTGACAGATATTTGGGTTGAAATTTCACTCAGTCATAAAGAAGAATGAAATCATGGCATTTGCTAGTAAATGGATGAATCTAGAAAACATCATGCTAAGAGAAATCACCAGTCACAGAAGGTCAGGGTCTAATGTTTTTTCTCATATGAGGAAGCTAAAGCAAAATAAGGGAAAGAAAGGGGAGGGGGGAATCATGAAAATAGAAGGGAGGTCAGCAGAGTAGAGGGAAGTGAGGAGGGAGGAGGAATGGGTATGTACATATATGAATATACCACAGTAAATTTCATCTTTATGAATAACTACAAAACACCAATTAGAAAATGATGAATACATAGAAGAAAGACCAGGAAAGTAGAGGAAGGAAAACAGGGTAGGGGAAGAATCAGGGAAAAAAGAAGTAGTCTGAAGCAAAGTTGAACAAATTATATTTCATGAATTATTATGTCAAAATTAACCCTACTATTATATGTAATATAATTCACTAATAAAAACATTTTAAATATTAAATACCAACAGCAAACTTTGCAGGAGTTAGATCTTATTTCTAAAGTTGATACACTTAACTATTTTAAAGATCCAAATTTCAACCACAAATTTCAAGACATTCAAAGAAACAGGAAAATATGATGGGCAAGAAAAAATAAAGCAGTGACTAGCAACTGGTTGAAATATTATTGATATATTACCCAAGAGATTAAAAACTATATACATGCTTTTATCTATGTCTAATGAATTCAGAGAATAAGATGATTTATCACAGAATAGAAAATGACAACATAAAGATAAAAATCATTAATATGAGTCAAATATAAATTTTTTAGTTGAGGGGAGAAAAATGGCAGATTTTGAACAACTAAAATATCACCCCATGATTAAATTAAAGCAACAGTTCTGCAGTGGAATGTTGAGGTAGGAAGGCTATGGGGAAGTGCTGATGGGCAACTCAGAGAACCAGCAACCAGGTGAAAATGGATGTGTGTGTGTGTGTGTGTGTGTGTGTGTGTGTGTGTGTGTATCAGTTTCTAGAATAGAAAGAGAATTTAAAAAAAAAAGTAGGCTTGCAGCACTGGGCCTTCAGCAGCTCAGCAGGGAATGGCAAGATCTTCATCAATGGACCAAAAGAAATTATTCCACCAAGCTTAAGAAAAACAAACGCTGCTGTCTGAAAAACTTGCTACCTGTGTATAAAATAAGCTTAGATACAGTGAGGTACTTATGTGGAAGTCCCAGCACTATCCAAGAAAGTGAGTGAAAGTAGGGAAAGGCAAACATATTAAAAAGATACTTTAGAATTCCTGAACAGGAGACCAGAATTCCCTGCAGTTTACTAAGTTTTTCACTTTTCTCTGTATTTTTTGAAATTCATTTTTGTCTTGTTCTTGGTATCCTTGCTGTATCAATGCCCAAGATGAAAAAGCTATTTAAGCTACACTTTTCACTGAATCATGGGATGCCTGAGCAGTGAGTCACATTGGGTACAAGAATAAGAATATAACAGAGACTTGGCAGAAGAAGTGAGTGACAGGAGCCATGGTTGCTGGTTTATGAGTCTGCATAGCAGAATTAAGGGGACTTTCATGTAAAATTTACAGTCTGCACTCTAGGATAAGGATCATGGCTGAAAGGAGGTGGAACAGTGGTAGATCAGTTTCAGGTGGAAAGAGGTGACACTCAACATCTGTGCCATCTCTCCATGGCCCAAAAGGATGTGAAAGGAGGTTGATGTGTTGCATACACCTCCCACCAGACAGAAACTTTCAGAATAAGGGGGCACAACACAATCCAGATTGGTCTATAGGCTATGTAGGTGAGAAGGTTGACTACCAGCCCTACCAGAATTCCACTCCCAATTCTCATCACAATAAAAAACATATTGTGAGGATAAAATCTATTCTGTAATTGACAGAAACCCCAAATTGGTGTGGTCAGGCAACTCAGCATACATACTCCAATAAAAATTTTATCTGAATCAAGTCAGAGACTCAGAACAAACAGCTTGATATTTTTGTCATCCAAATATTCTCATAACAGAGATTCCAAAATTAAAACCACATTTTATAGTTTGAATGTGAGGTATCCCCCATAAGCTCACATGGGAGACAATGCAGGAAGGTTCAGAGGAGAAACGGTGGGTTATAAGAGTCTTAACCCCATCAGTGAATTAATCCCTGATGTGATTAATTGAAGTGGTAGGGTGTCGCTGGAGGAGGTGGAATTGGGGCGTGGCTATAAGGTATATATTTTGCATCTGGGGAGTGGAGTCTCTCTCTCTCTGCTTCCTGATGATGCGAGCTGCTTCCCTCTGCCATGCTCTTGCGCCACCATGTTCTGCCTCACCCTGAGGAATGGAGCCAGCCTTCTATGAACTAAGACCTTTGAAATCGTGAGCCTCCAGATAAACTTTTCTTCCTCTACAGTTGTGCTGGTAGTGTCATTTAGTCACAGCAGTGAAAAAGCGGACTAAAACAAACACCACAGAAAGAGATATCTCCATTTTACAAACCTCAATAATGAAGCCAGAATTAAGGACAGGTAGTTAGTGTAGAAATAGGGAATCGGGTCAATTCGAGGAAATGAAGCCATGAAGCCATCTGCCTTTGGAAGTTGGAGACTGCCCCTGGAAGAATGGAATGTCAAAGATGTCCGGAGCCCATTGATTACCAAATTTACCTGCCTTTATCAAGGACTGCAAACAAGGAGCTGCTAATTAATGCCCCCTGGGCCCTTATCTGCCTGAATCACCCTGGCCCTCCCCCTGCCCATGGCTTCTCACTTAATGCAAAACCAGGCCTAGTCACGAAGGCAGGAAGGAGAGATAAGGGAGGAAAGAACTGGAGAACAAAAGAGACTTTAACCTATAAAAGATGCAGGGTGTGCTCACTTCTTGGGACTTTAGAACATCAGCCATGGCCCCCTTCTTCCTGCCGCGAGAAGTCTGTATTATTACCTTTAAATAAAACCTGCTTAATATGCTTGCCTTGGTGTGCTTCTCTAGTGCTTAATCTTCAACATTAGAAGAAGCAGAACTCGTCACCGGTAAACGGCGGTATCAATAAGAAAACTGAATCCCTTTATGATTGTTATTGCATTAACCACTTGATATAAACTGATTCCTAGCACCTTCAAACATTTTCTAATTTTTTTCAAAATTGTATCAAATTTTGTGTATTTGGTTACTTAAGTGTATCCTCTCTTGATACCGCACCTCCTTTCTCATCTCTATTTCCTTTCCCTCCACTTCATCCTTATTTCTATCCTCCTTTTATCTTCTGCCTCCCTTCCACCCTTTTTCTTCCTTTTTCTTTTTTACTCTTTTCTTCATTTCCCCCTTTTTCCAATGCAATTTAGTATACTATCATTAATACATAAATTTTTCAGATTATTCTGTATTATTTCTCACACACTTTTCTTTCTGGCTAAGAAAATTGTAGAAATCACTAGTGATAATTTTTTTTAGCACATGTTGATATATGGTATGCTCCTAAATTATCAGTGTTACTGGTAGTTACCCTTTGCTTCAGAGTGGTACTGGTAGTTGACATTAACACTTTGGTTGAGTTGATGGGATGTGTTTAAGCTAAAATACATCCCCAGCACAGTGTTCATTATAAGAGATAATTAATAACTAAAAGACCCCCATATAAAGGGGAAGAGTAATTCAACTCAATAGATGGGAAAACATAGGATCACAGAAAACATGATGGAACAGATCAAAAAGGTGCCTCCAAAAGATTATAACCCACCAATAACTGAATCAGCAAACATTCAAGTGGATGAAATCTTGGAAAAATAATTTGAAAATTTTATTGTTAAAATGAATAATGAGTGAAAAGAAGGTATAAGAAATGAACTAAGGAAAACACAGAATGTGAAAAAGCATTTAAATAAAGAGATAGAGATTATGTAAAAGAAACACATACAAATTTTGGAAGGGAAAGATTCAATAACTCAAATAAAAATTCCATTGAAATCATCACCAATATATTAACTCAAGTAGAAGACACAATGTCAGAGTTTGAAGACACGGTTGCCAGGCTTTTCTTTGAAAAGATAAAAAAGATCGATAAAGCCTTAACCAAACTAACCAAAATAAAGAAGGTGAAAGCAAATTAAGAAAATTAGAAGTGAAAAAGTGTAACAGTGATCCATTTCACCTTTTGATATAGCTCTGAGACTTATTTTTAAAAGGTACATGTTTTCTTTTTCTTCTTCTCCCTCTCCCCCTACCTAACCTGGGGGCAGGGAACAAGATTACCTTGAGTTATCCATGCTCCACAGGAAGGAGATATCCGCCAGAGAATATAGGAAGTGAATATCTCCCAAATTAACAAATGCATGTTAACACACTATCAGGGCACCTTGGGACCCCCCCCCACCCCCCCCCACCCCCGGTCAGGGTACACCTGGAATATAGCCTTTGAAGAGCTCCTTAAAATTCCCCTGTTCCTCTTGATAGGAGAATAACAGCCTCAGGGACAGGAATCCCCTGTGTTTCACTTTTGCTGGCAAAGAAATAAAACGCCTTTTTCCTTTTTCTCAAAATCATGTCCTCATCAAATTGGCATGGGGAACAAGGACTGAGCTTTTGGTTACAAAATGAGATGTCACCACAGACATAGAAATTCAGAAAATAATTACGGAATATTTTGAAAATTTCTATTCCAATAAATTGGAAAATCTAGCAGAAATGAACAAATTTATAAATATGTAAGATCTACCAAAATTGAACCAAACAGATATAGGAAACTTAAAGAGACCAAAAACAAGCAATGAATCTGAAACAGTAATAAAAAGATATCCAACAAAGAAAAGTTCAGGACCAAGTGGATACCCAGCTGAATTCCACCAGAACTTTAAAGAAGAACAAATACTGATATACTCAAAATATTCTATGAAATTAAAAAAGGGATTTTTTCCTATTTTATTATATAAAACCAGTATCAACCTGATAGCTTATTCAGATAAGAACACACCAAAGAAAGAAAACTACAGACATATGTCCTTGATATAGATTAAAATTCCTTAAGAACATATTAATAAATCAATTTCAAGAGCACATTGAATATTGTAAACAATGGTCAAATTTATTTCATTTCAGGGATGTATAGGTGGGTAAAAAGAAAATCAAAAGATGCAAACCACCACAAATATAGATAAGGATAAAAATAACATGATAATTTCAATAGATGCAGAAAATGTGTTCAATAAAATTGAGCAACAATTTGTGGTACAAACTACTGAAAAAAACCAGAACAGAAAAAAATTACCTCAACAATATAAAGGCTATATACAACAAACCCAAATCCAACATTGTATGAAAGGGGGGAAACTAAAATTATTCCCTCTAAACTCAAGAACAAGAGAAGGGTATCCACTCTCACATTCCTATTCAAATAGTGCTTGAAATTTTGGCTGGGGCAATCCAGCAAGAAAAACAAATAAAAGGAATACAAATAGGAAATGAAGAAGTCAATTTATCACTCTCTTTAGGTGATACAATCCTGTACTCATAAGATCAAAAAACCTCCACCAGAAGATTTTCAGATTTGATCAATAAATTCAGAAAAGTAGCAGGAAACAGATCAACATAGAAAAATCAATAACATATATGCACCAATAATGAATTTGCTAAAAAATAAATCGGGAAAACAATTCTAATCCCAATAATCTCAGGAAAATTGCTTAGAAATAAATCTAACCAAGGAAGTGAAAGACCTATAGAAAGAAAATTATAGAACACAGAAGAAAGAAATTGAATAAGACAGTAGAAATGGAACGATCTGCCTTGTTCTTGGATAGGCAGAATTAATATTGTTAAAATGACCACACTACCATAAGAAATGTACAGATTCAGTGTAATCCCCATCAAAATACAAATGACATTCTTCCCAGAACTGGGAAAAAACAATTCTACATTCATATGTAATAAGGCTACCTCTGCGGGATTGAAATGTTAATGCTTCCAGAGCCCTTCCTCCACCCTTACCAAGATAACCTGCCCCTGCTCCAACCTGTTGCTAAAGTAACCTGTCCCAGGAATTGTCCCTCCCTGCAGAGAGTTGTTACAGTTGTTAATTTAATTAATGCCTCCTGGTCTGCTACCTGCCTCCTTTTGGCCCTTCCCCCTGCCCATCTGCTTCCCACCTTTTGGCCATCCCACCAGCATCTTCTTGGCCTAGTCACATACACAGGAAGGAGAGAGATAAGAGGGAAGAGGGCAAGAGAACAAAGAAAACCTAAAATGTATAAAAGAGGCAGGATGCTCTCATTTCTTATGATATCAGGACACCAGCTATGGACCCCTTCTCCCTTCAGGGAAGAGTCTGTGTTACATTTTTTTTTCTGAAAAATGTGAAAATGCACTTTTATTTTTTTATTTATTTTATTTTTACAGACTGCATTTTGATTGTACACAAATGGGGTACATCATTTCATTTCTCTGGTTGTGCACAAGGTAGATTCATCTTATTCGTGTAGTCATACATGTACATAGGGTAATGATGTGTGTTATAATTTTTTAAATAAAACTTGTGTTATGGGGTGCAACTTAAGAACAGACCAATCACCACTGAGAAGTTCAAATTTGAGAGTCTTTATTAAGTCGGCTGGCTGACTGTCTCACACAATGCCCCAAAAAATGGCTATTGGGAGAACAGCCCCAACCACAGGGTTGTAGAGGTTCTTATACCAAAAATCACATCAATCATAAGTGTCTGTTGCTATGATTCAAAATTACAAACTAACATCATGAGATCATCAACGGAGGGGGAAGTGGGTCAAACTGACCCTTACCCAGGAACAAACTAAAGAATGGTTGCTAACATCCACACAATCACCGTTTATATGGTACATTGGTTAAGAGCAATAGAGGTCAAAGGAGAGCAATTTTTACTACATAGGAGTTGCCATTGTATATTATTAAACATGTCATGCTAAGTAACAGATGATGGGTACAGAGGCGGGGTGTTCCCATGGGAGAAACTTATTTCCTACATAACATGGAGTCTCAGAGCAAAATGGAGTCTGTTTAGTCATTTCCCTTAGAGTCTGGCCTATAACATCTCATGGATCCAGATCTGTCAGCCCATCACACTTGCTTTCTCAAAAAATTAAAAAATTAAAGACTCAGAATAGCCCAAGCAATTCTGGAGGTGTCACAATACCCAATTTCTAATTGTACTATGGAGGCATAGTAACGAAAACATGCAACTTGCATAAAAATAAAAAATATGACAGTGGAGTAAAATAGAAGACACAGAGACAAACCAACAAGATTCAGTCATCTGTTCTTTGACAAAGGTGCCAAATACATATGTCGGAGAAAAATAATTTTTTAACAAATGGTGTTGGAAAAACTAGAAAGCCAAATCTAGAAGAATGAAAATAGATCTCTTATCTCTCACCCTGCACAAAAATCAACTCAAAGTAGATCAGAGACCTAGGGATTAGACAGAAACACTGCACATGCTAGAAGAAAACATAGGGCAGCGCACCAACATGTACAGGCAATGAGTTCTTCAATAGGACTTCTAAAGCTCAGTAAATAATATCAAGATTTAATAAATAGAAGGGGCATAAATTGTAAAAACTTCTGCAAAGCAAAGGGCACAATTAAGAGCATGAAGAGAGAGACTAGAAAATGAGGAAAATCTTTGCTAGTGACTCTTCTGACAGAGAATGAATATCCAGAATATATAAAGAACTCAAGAAACTTTACACCAAAAAAATCAAATAATCCTATTTATAAATGGATAAATGAATTAAATAGATAGTTCTCAAAATAAAAAAAATGCAAATGGAAAACAAATATATGAAAAAATGTCCAATATCCTTAGCAATTTGGAAAATGCAAATCAAAAATACACGGATTTCATCTCCCATCATTCAAAACGGCAGTTATCAAGTAAACAAATAATAATAAATGCTGGAGAGAATGTAGGAAAAGGGAACACTTTTACACCATTGGTGGGATAGTAAATTAGTACAACCACTAGATAAATCAGTATGGAGATTCCTCAAAATACTGGCAATGGAAATACCATATGACTCAGATATACACTCCTCAGTATTTATTCAAAAGAATTAAAGTCTGCATAGTATAACAATACAAGTATACCCATGTTTACAACAGTGCAATTCACAATAACCAAGTTATAGGACCAGTCTAGGTGTTCATCAACAGATGAATGGATAAAGAAAATGTAATATATATGTATATATACATACACAATCAATGGAGTTTGTTATGAAGAAGAAGAAAGTTACTTCATTTGCTGGAAAATGAATGGAACTGTTGAACATCATGTTTAGAAAAATAAGTCAGACTCAGACAGTCAAGGGTATATATTTTTTCTCATATGTGGAAGCTAGAAGAAGAAAGGAAAAAAGAGATCTCATGAAAATACAGGGGAGTCTAGTAGAATGGAAAAAGGGGATGGGGAAGTGGAAGGAGAGGTAGGGTACATGGAAATGAAATTTCACAAATTATATACATGTACAAATATGTCACAATGATTTCCACTCTTATGCATAATTGTAATGTACCAATAACAATTTTTAAAACTATTCTAAGTGTTTAAAAACTGTACAGAAAAATTAATGGAGTTTAAGAGCAGATTTAAGTTGCTACAAAAATGAATTAGTGAACTTGAAAACAGACTGAGAAAGAAAGAAAAAGCAATGAAGAAAAGAGATGGGAGCCTCTGAGACTTGAGGGACACAGTCAAGCATTCCACCATATACAGGAGAGCAGAGAAGAAGGGGCAAAACAAATTTTTGAAATCATATCTTATAAATACTTAATTTGAGTTATAAAGATGAATGTACACATCTGAAAAGTAAATTTTATGAAAAATATAATCAAAGACATCTACATTGTAAACTCCAAAAAGCAAACAAAGACATAAAAAATGAAAGCAGCAAGAGAAAAATCAAATATCAAGAATGAGAGATCATCAATCAGATTAGTTTATCAGGCAACATGTATATGTCCAAACTCATCCAGATGTATTTTATTAGATGTGTGCAATTTTGAATATATTAATTATACCACGCTATACTAAAAATAAATTTAAAAATAATCAAAAGCATTATCTTTCACCTTCTTAGTAGAAATCATGGTAATTAGAAGCAGTGAAATCATACATTCAAAGTTCTGAAAGAGGACTGGGGTTGTGGATCAGTGGTAGAGTGCTTGCCTAGCATGTGGGAGGCACGGGGTTAGATTCTTAGCACCACAAATAAATAAATAGAAATAAAGGTGCATTGACAATTAAAACAATATTTTAAAAAAAGGTTCTGAAAAAAAGAATATGTCAATCAAGAATATCCCATGAATTCTATATCCATGAAATGAATGCAAAATTAAAATATTTCCAGATAGTCAAAAACTGAGGAAACAAATCACTAAAAGGCCTTCCCTATAAGAAATACTAAAGAAATTCTTCAGCCTGAAATTACATAAGATCGTAATGCAAATCCTCATAATAAAAAAGAACACAAATGAATGTAACTATATGTGGAAATATGAAAGGTAGCATTAATCTGTTTAACTTTTACAATTCAAATTATTTTGAAAATAAATGTATGAAATAATTACAAAAGTTTTGATCCATTTACTTATAAATATATGTGATCATCTTTGTCATTTGTATATATGTACACGTGTATGTCATTAAAACTAAAATGAGGAAGATAAAATGGAATATATTTGAAGCATATTTTCCTTTGATATTTAAATTAAGTTGATAATAATCAAAACTAGATTGTTTTAACGTTAGTTTTAAAATCCAAAGCAGCCACTAAGAAAAAGAATGACAAAGAATTAAAAACAGCACACTATGAAATATCTACCTAATCCCCAGCACCCAAAAAAAAAAAAAAAAAAGAAATATCTACCTAACACAAAGGCGACAATAATGAAGGACTGGGAGAATGGAAAAGATATAAGACATAGAGAAACAGCAAAACAGAAAAAGTTAATCATCATTGGTAATTACATTAAGTGTATATGAAATAAATACCCCATAACATATCCATCAGCATTAAGGATTTAAAAAAAGAATCTTCCCAAGACATGCTATATACAAGAGCCATACTTTAGGTCTAAAGTTACGTATAGGCTGAGAGTAAAAAAAAATTTTCTATCACTTTCTATGGTATATCATGTAAAGGGTTTCCTTTATCTTGTGATAGAAGCCAGAGATTTCCAGTGTGAACAGGACTAAAAGCACCATTACTGACTTGAGATGGAGAAAGCTATGCACCATAAAACTACAAGTGATCTCTGGATGCTGAAAGTATGAACCCACTGATGACCAGAAAAGAAAAGTGATGCCTCAGCCTTAAAATTGCAAATAAATTAATTCTTCAACTTTTATGGACTTTGAAGTCGATTTTCCCTAGATCCTCCAGAAGAGTCCAATATGGCCAGTGACTTGCTTTTGGTCTTTTGATCACATAAGCAAAGAACTCAATAGAGCCTATCTAAACTTCTACAGAACTATGAGTTAATGAATTAATGTTGTTTTAAGACACTAAGTCATATATCAATAGAAAGTTAATACACTGTTTTGTTTTTTGATTGTCTTGTTGCTTTATGTCCCTTATAAGATTAGAAGCCACCTGAAGAATATAATCAAGAGTGTGTTCAGAATTTTGGATTATGCAGAGGGGAGTGAGGGGAATGGTGGATCTGTGGGGATGGGAAGGATGGTGGAATGAGACAGCCACTATTAGCCTATGTCTTATATGATTACACTACCAGTGTGACTCAGCACCATGTGCAGCCAGAGGAATGAGAAGTTACACTCTATTTGTGAACAATGTACTAAAATGCATTCTACTGGGGCTGGGGTTGTAGCTCAGTGGTAGAGCATTTGCCTAGCATGTATGAAGCACTGGGTTTGATCCTCAGAACCACATATAAACAAAATAAAGCTATAAAAATAAAAGATGAAGTTTATCTTTAAAAAAATGCATTCTACTGTCATGTATAACCAATTAGAACAAAGTTTTAAAAAAATTCTTAAAGAATACGTACAGCACATAGAACAGACTAGAAGATAAGTTGAAGATCAAGAACAATTAAATTAAATACCAAGATTTTCTTATATTTTTGTTTGTTCCACCTTATATCTACCTCTGACTTTCTTTTCCTTAACAATGTAAAGATTCTAATATAAAGGACTTAGAATAATAAAACTAGGGTTTAAAAAAATCCTATTTGAGGGGAGTGTCAGGTATTAAAAGATGTCACTTACTTTGCAAAACCTATTCATTGCCTCTCTCTTTTGGTCCCATGTGGGAAAAGAATCATTCAACCATCATATTCATTATTGTTCTATAGTTTATTTTCCTTAGCTTCACAACTGTCTTTTCAAATTTCTGTATCTCACAATTTACAAAGTATGTTAATTCTGAAATATCCAAGTTTATTTAACAAACATTTTTCTTAGCCCTGTGACATATAAGGGGACTCTGCAAACAATTTTCAGAAGCGTGTGAGGAGTATGTGCATGTGTATGTGTGTGTGTCCACAATCTTTGACCTTCTTGAACAGAAAGTACTTATCATTAATAACTCTTTTCATATTAGATACTGTCATTCAGAGTTTGTGATAAAATTATGATCACGTTACTATAACATCCATCAGTTTTTAGAACAAAGTAAAAGTAACTTCCCTCCTTATAAAGATCATGAGCAATTAACAAGTAAAACCATAATTTCACAGACAGTTGACTATTGAAATTCATTCAGACTTAGGGAAGGAGTAAGGCTACATTAAATTTTAATCAAATTTTACAGCTGCTGAAATATATTCATGAAATAGTTGATTGACATTCCTAACACAAACAGTGATCTATAAAAAGGACTGTTGCATTTTAAGGTCAGGCATGTCATTTTCATCTTTCTATATTCAAAATGTATCATAGTGAAAGATTGTAGTTGTTTCCTTATTTTCCTATTCCATTTCTTATGACTTCATTTATACTTAAAATTAGATTAAATAGATATCATGGTTCTAAAATAGGTCAATGGGTTCTCCAGGAGTAAATTAACAACCTGTGCTTTTTTAATAAGAAAAAATAATATCTTCTTTTTTTAAATGATACATTAAAATGAAATTATACATACCAATGGGGTAAAATGGAATGTTCTAATAGTTTTACACATTGTTCAATATTACTTGGCATTATTTTAGTCAACTTTTTTTTCTTTTTTCTTTTTTCTTTTTTTTTTACTGTGACCAAAATATCTGACATAATCAACTTCGAGGAGAATAAGGTTATTTGGGACTCAGAGTTTTAGAGTTTTAGTCCATGAATGTCCATCTCCAATGCTGTGAACCTGAAGTGAGATAGAACATGGTGGCAGAAGAGTATAGTGGAGGTAAAACTACTCAGTTCATGGCAGTTAGAAAGCTAAGAGAGAGAGAGAAGGCAGGGAGACAGAGACAAAGACAGAGAAAGGAAGAGGCTGGGAAGAAGATATCTGGCATGGCATGCCCCTAATAACCTACTTCCTCCAGTTATGCCCTACTTATTTTTTAAATTGTTAATCCATCAAATGGGTTAAACCACTGATAGTTTATAACTCTCATAATCTAATAATTTCACCTCTGAACCTTTTGGCATTGGCACAGGAACTTTTGGGGGAACATCTCTTATCCAAACTAGAACATAGATTAAATAAATGGATCTCCTCCATCATCTACAATTTCTTCATTACAATCCTAACTTTTCCATTTGAATGTTCCTATATGAAAGTTTGGTGTGCTTAGTTTATAGTGAAAGTACATTTATTTACCCTATTTGTAATAATAATATTTTCTTACTCTATAACCTGTTGTTATATAAGTTCTACAATTATTTCTATTATAGACTTTTCTCACCAGTTTTTCTAGAGTTCAAGGTATGAAAGAAAACAAATATAAAAATAATCAAGAAATGTAGGTAAAATTTTTGCTAAATAAAAAAATACGAAAATTATGATTGAAAAGTGTGTTTTGGTAAAGTAATTTTCTCTATAAAATAAATATTTTATTTGAAATATTTAGTATAACCTTTAAAAATATTTAACACACCTTCCATATAAAGCAATATACACTTTTAGACTTCATAGTTACTGAACTGTTACTATGTATCACGTGGTATAACAGGCATTGAGGGTACAATGGCCAGAAAATTTAAAAAAAAAAAAAAAAAAAGACCTTGTGCTCGGTGAGTTTAAAATCTAGTGGGCTAAACCAAAAGTTACAAATGTTCATTATTTTCTGTAATATTTCTGTTCACTATGTAAGCATTTTTCTTAGTTCCATTTACATAAAGGTACTCTGGAAACAATACATATTCAGAAGTGTGGGGGTGGTGTACGATTCTGTGTGAATAAACATATTTTTATAAGTATGATAATGTATGTGAAAAAGAGGCTATGATATGAAGATTTGACATTTTGAGGAAGATGATATTTGGCTGGATATCTGAAGGAAGGGAAGATAATAGGCAAGGAGGAGTAAGGGTGAATTCTATTAAACAACAGCTATCCAAAAAACTTTCAGGCAGAAAGAAACACAATATATTGAAAGGAATGAAGGCACTCTAGTGTTGCTGGAGAATGGACAGAGGAAAGGATTTGGTTGCTGCAAAATTAGCCTGGTAAATTCTAGACCACAGGCATTTTTTTTTTAAATCTGTATTAAGAACCAACACTATTTGATTAGAGGGGGACCTGACCATACCAGGAGGGAGAGCTAATATACTATTATAATAGTTGTGCTTAGGCCCTTGACTAGCAGAGCCTGTGAAGCTTGGCCATTTGGGCATGAGCACACTTCCCAAGCTTGGGGTGGGCAAGGAAGGCAAGGCGATCAAGTATCTTTGGCACCTTGGGCTTAACCTCCTTAGGCTTTACCAAGGCCCTGATAGCCTTAGCATGTGTACTACATAGTCTTGGTGTTGTTTGCCTGCATCTTTTTTAGGCCCTTTTTGTTGTGCTTCTTGGCAAAATGCATATTTCTTAGGAGCTTGGAGTCAATATCCTTAAGAGAGTCACATTTTTGTGATTAGGGTTTCTTGATGCTATTTGTGCCCTCTTTGGGACTGTCTGAGCATGGTGTGGTTCTTGGACTTGGTCAAGTCTGCACCTTAAGCCATTGCTCCCTGTGTTCTAATTACTCCCAGAAGAAGAAGAGTCCACTGCTGTTTATAATCCATTCACAAACACCACTCACTAGGCCCCACCTCTCAATACAATGTTGATTAAGTTTCTAATACATGAGTTGAGGGGAGTGGGAGACAAACATTTAAACAATAGTAGCAATATACTTTAATTTATTAATTCACTAAAAAATTATTCCTGGACCACTCAGCTGAATGGAATACAGTAATAAACAAGAGGGATGAAGTCTTCATCTCATGTAGTCTACATTTTAGTGGGACAAGATGGAAATAGATCAGATAAAATGGAAGGAGGCATAAATGCAGACAATACAGAAATCAGTGAGGAAATGGTCTCTTTTGAAGAGGTGACATGTTCACTGAAACACAAATGATGAGGAGGATGCAGCCATGTGAAAATTCAGAAGTAAATTCTTAAAAGAGAAAATCTGAAGAACAAAAATAAAGCCAAGAAGCTTAGAGTATAAGTAGTGATGGGAGATGTGCTACATAATATTACAGATGAAGACTGGGTTCCTAAAAGGAAAATACATGATTTGATATTTTCTTTTGCTTTGTTGCTATTCTGATAGGGTTGTAGTGATACTGCACTTTAGACTTAGTTTGCTTTCAGCTCATGGATGATTAAGTCAAGTTCTTTTTAGATGTTTGGTGGCCATTTTGTAAAGTGTCTGCTTAAGTTTCTTACCCATTTTCTTAGTAAACTGTATGTATCTTGGATTTATACTTATGTGTTCTGGATACAATTGTCATATATGTTCATACTTCTGTAACTTGGTGGATCTTTGAGATTTTTAATAATATATTTAATATGACTTAGATTTTTAATATAATATACAATATTTTTCTTTTCTGGTTAGTGCTTTTTCTAATTTAAAAAATTTTTCTCTCGTAGAAGTTGATGAACATATTCTCCAAATTTTCTTGAAAAACTTTTTCACCCTTAGTGTTATGATATGACATCATTCTCAAATTTATTTTTATATGTGGTATAAGTTAATAGTCATAATTCATTTCTTTCCAGATAGATATTCAATTGACCCAGAACCATTTATTAAAAATACAACTCATTCTGCTCTGTACTTCAATGTAACCTTTTCAGAAAATCAGATCCTAGTAAACAAATTAGTATGTTCCTGATCTATATTTTGATCTATTTTAATTAATTGTCTACCTTGTACTGTTACTATGCAGTTCTAATGACTATATTTTCACAATAGCTTTTGAAATCTAATAGTTTTTGGTATATAGCTTTGATCTTTTCCAAGATCACCTTGGTATTATAGTTTGGATTTGAAATAGTTTGTATTTAAATTGTCTGCCATTTTTCTCTCCTCAACTGAAGCAGCCTTCACTTTTTTCCAAGACAAGACCAAACTTGTGATATTATTTCATTGCTATTCACAGGACTGGACTTTTGGTAATGTTCAGCTATGTCCAAAGCTTCCTTCTTCAGCCCAAGATCTTAATACTCTTCTTTTGCAAGCACCACTGCAATGAGTCCCTTCATAAGAATCCCTACTCCAACTTTTTTTAAAACTATTTTTTAGATGTTGATAGACCTTTATTTATTCATTTACTTATACATGGTGCTGAGAATTGAACCCAGTGCCTCACAAATGCTAGGCAAGCGCTCTACCACTGAGCCAAAACCCCAGACCCTCCCTACTCAAACTTTTGGTGGAGAACTACACCTAAGATAATACTTTTCCTTAAAGTTATTTTCTCCTTTTCCTTAAAGTTGTTTCTTCTATAATAGGTTTCTTCAGATGATAATCATTCCTTAATACTAGTATCTTTAGGTCATTATTATTGAACTTGTCTGATTGCTTAGAGAAAGCTTTTTTTTGGTTGTTTTTTTAAATGCACAATAGACAGGGAAAAGCCTTGTTGACAGAGTTTTAAGAGACTAATGGAGGAAGATATCCAGGATTCCTCATCATTCAGCAAGCATAGGTCCTAATACAATTTCTTTTATTTGCATAGTCTTATAACTTTTGAATTCTGTACATCTACTTATTATTTTAAAAGTATTAGTCAAAATACATTTGATAATCAAATAGCACTTTCTTATAATAAGGGCTATAAGAGTAAACTTTATGACATTTTGGAACAAACAGTGACAGAGTATTAAACATCCAAATTTTGTTCCTGACACTGCTTCTAAATATATGTGCGTTCTTGATAAAGTCATTACTATCTTTTAATCTTAACTTTCTTTTCTTTAAAATAAGATTTTAGTGTAGAAGATAGAGAGTAGGTAAGGACTAATTTTTTTCATATGAAAATTCTAAGAATATTATTTCCATATGTGCAATAGAGATTGCTATGATTTGAATGTAGAATGACCCTCAAAAATCTGTGTGTTAAAGGTATGGACAACAGGGTGGCACTATTGGAAAGGAGTAGGAAGCAGGGCCCAGTGGGATATCTTTAGGACATTGAGGTATAACCTCAAAGGGATTGTGAGACCTCAGCCTCTTCCTCTTTCTCCTCTGCTTCATGAACATGAAGTGAAGGATTTTCTTTTGCCAGGTGCCTTAGTACAGACCCAAATCAAAGGGCTAACCAATCATGTCCTTGAACTTTCAAAACTGGGGCCAAATAAACCTTTTCTCTTTGTTTAATTACACTGATAAAAAACTAACACAAAATATATTGGTGCTACATTTTATTTCTATAAAATTTTCTGTGAATTATTTAAAAATGTTAATATATGGTTTCCCTGTGAATTACTAAGGTTGAAACTTAAAAGTCAGATCTAATGTGATGCTTGAATACATAATTTCCAGAAGTTATGACTACATCAGAGTCAAGAGAGTTGGCAAAATTAGAACTCACCACTCATGGAATGTTTTAGACTCAAGATAAAATTTCCTTCGATCATCATTGAACAAAACTTAGATTTTGAGACCAAGGAGAGCTCTTGAGGATAACTGGCACATCTATGGTTACCAGGGATCCCCATCATTGAATATTTTTATGGAAAATTATTGAATTATATGGTTATATACCAATTTTCTGAGGGCATTATTTTTAGAGTGGCAGATTTTATAATGTGAGCCCAGCACACAGTTGAATACCATGAGTGAATATCTAATACTAGATGGACTAATCAGAGACATTTCTCTGAGAATTTGTAACTAGGAATGTTACAAATTAGTTTCTTTCCATGTTGTCATACCTAAAACATAAACTCTGGTTTTGGAACTAGATAGGAAAAAAACATTGCTATGCATAAAAGAAGAAAGTTGGGGGGAAAAAAAGAAGCAAAAAGAAACACGCAAAATTGAGTGTTGAGACTGATCAAATTATATTATATGCATGTATGGATATGCATAATGAAACTATTGTGTGCAATATTCCAGATAAAAGAATACTAGTACACTGAAGATAAAAGAATGAAAAGACGGTCACTTTTGAAGAATGAAAATCAAGTCCTAGTTCTCACTCTTTGGTTATAGTTCCTTCCTGGTTTTCCTTCTTAGATTGCATTTCTTGAGAAATCTTCATGATAAAATGTTTCATTCTTGCTTATTCTAAGTCATGTTGTGGAACTGCAACTAAAGGAGTCTTAATTTACATACCGTGTTATAATGATGTCTGAGTATTCTTCTATATGATCATTAACTCTTAGAATGTCTTCATTCAAGTGTCTATGTCAAATGTCACAGAGAATATTGAGTCATAAATCTACTATATCATTTATGGAGTTTTAAAAAGATAAAATTCAATGCCACTGCTGGTGTGCGCATGGAGAGAGATTGACTCAGTGACTGCTGGGGAATATAACCATTTAGGAATTCAAAGCATAATAACTCATTCAGTAGTAATGCTTTGAAGAATCGATGGTAAGGAAAATGATCCAATATGCAGAAAATCATAAATATGATAATATAATAATTAGTTATACTACTAAAATTAGAGATAATTTGTATGTGAAATAACAATTTGATAGAATTACATGATACATTTTGAAAGCAATTCAATTGTTTCAAATCAATATGTAAAATAACTTTAAATTATGAGTTATATGATACAGTTTTTAATGCAATTGGATTGCCTTTAAAAATGATACTTAATAACAAGTGGAAATGCTACTTTCATTTTAAAGAGAGAATATTGAAAAATTTGCATCAAATTCCTCTGATATTTTTAGGGGAACTCCTAGAAATTTTCATTTTAAAAGTCTTGTCATTTAAAAGTGATTTGTGTTTGCTAACACTTCCATTCTCTAGTTCTGTGTACATTCTCAGAACATTATCTAAAGATTTATACCTTTTTAGACTATGTGTAGCATCATCCCATATTAAAAAAATGTAAGACTTTGGCAGTCTCTAAATATGCATCATTTTATCTGTTCACAAAGGAGCTATTTGTCATTTTAGCAAAAGTATGTAATAAATCAGAAAATTCAGAGAAGTTGTTAGCTTCTAAAAACATGATATTCACTCTAGACATGGGTCTCCATCACTGTTCAGAAAGATTCTGATCTAAACTCTAAATAGTTAGGTTGGGGATAATCATATGTTCCTCTTAATGTATTTATTCTGGTTTTTCTTAAGATATCATTTCACTTTTATTAATCTACAAATTTACTAAATGCTTTATAAGATATTTTTATCCTGTGCATTCTCTCTCCCTCTTTTTTTTTTTTTTTTTTGGTACTGGGAATTGAACCCAGGGGCACTTAACCACTGAGCCACATCTCCCTTTTTTATATTTTATTTAAAGACAGGGTCTCACTGAGTTGCTTAGTCCCTTGCTAAGTTGCTGAGGCTGGCTTTGAATTCACTATCCTCCTGCCTCAGCCTCCCAAGTCGTTGGGATTACAGGCATGTGCACGGTGCCCAGCTATCCTGTTTATTCTCTATAAATAATGAGTTTCATGAGTTTAACATATATTCTATGAAATAAAACACCTATTGAATTTTCCAGAGCATATCTCTCAATTTTAAAGTTAAGAAATTTCATGAGTCAATTCAGGTTTTCCCAGTTCTATTTGTAATTTGATAGTATTTCAAGTATATGAAATCTAAGCTTCTGCTATGTCTGTGAGGCAGTTTTATTACATTGATTAGTCACAAAAGGGTTAAATATAATCACCACAGCAAAATCCAAATAAATCTGTTCTCTGTAATTCAGAAAATAGATAAAATATCAAATTTGGTAAAACTTTGACTAATATACCTTATGTAACCATATAGATTTTTAAAGTAAAACTAGAAATCTATGTAGAGGCAAGCTTCTTTAAATTTTGAACTGTATTTCCAATATTATGTGTCTTCTTTCTTTGCTATGACTGATCTTAACAAGGTTTAAGTAGAAGATGATGGTATTTGGTTCTGTTTACAAATCAGGCATTTTCTATAGAGTGTTATGTGCATCATCTCATTTAACCCTCAAAAGAACAGGTCTTCACATTGAAGACATAAGTACTAATACAAATAATTCTATGAATGAAGAAAACAAAGCACAAGAAGTATAAATTATTTTCTCAGTATCATAGTTAGTAATTTTCAGAGCCAGAATTCAAATAATGAATCCAGTTATTAAACTCTTGATGACTTTAGCATTCTAAGGTATCAGAAAGCAGAATCTCAAAAGAGTTTGATCTGATTCTTGACTTAGAAGATTAGTGATTTAATAAAATTACTGACTCTCTTTTTCACTCCAAATTGACTGCTTATTTCAAGCACCTGCAGAATCAACAGTTATCAATTTATCATATTCTGCATTAGTATTGATCATACATAGAGACATAAAGGAATGAAAGATAAGCAGACAATTGGAGGCATATTGACTGGAAGGCATATAATATTCAGGATGTTTAAGAAGATGAAAGTGAGAAGGACCTGTCTGAAATTAAATAAACTGCATCTGAGAAAAATTCTATGTGCTCTATTTCCTTCTTTTATCTTCAGAGACTTAAGCATATCAATATTTACTATCGTTTTAAATTTCATAAAGCATCCATTAGATATTTTTAAATAAGCAAAGGAAGACCCAAACAAAATTATGAAAGATTAGAATGCAATAAAGTTCAATGCTCTCAATTTACTGAATTTCAGTCTCTCTCTTCTTTGTATGGCAACATATAGAGATATATACAAACTAAACCACAGAGCAGTTATGCGAAGCATTTCTACTCTGCATTCCCTAAGTTCACTGACCAGAGATTTTTTAATTTCATACATCATTTACAACTAGCTATGTTGATTCCATAGTCATTACCGAGCTCAGCCTGAGTGGCAAAAAGAAACACAGAGCAACATATAAACACACACATTTGACATTGTCAGAGTTAGTGCAAAATAATCCAAGTCTACTGCACTAACGATGCCGATGCTGTGAACTGGAGAAATCAGAGACCTAGAATACAAAGTGCCAAAGAACTAATTAATCTTTATACTGGTTTGTTTGCCAAGGTAAGTTGAGTATGGATGTCAATTCAAAATAAGTCTCTGACATTGTGGAAGTCATAATAAGTAGCAAACATATCACAAGACAAAAGTTTTGTTAATTATGAGTCAGGTAGAAATAAACTTGATATTAACCAAATTTAATGGTCTCATTTACTAGGTTTCCTGTCAGTCATTTAAGTTAAATAGTAAGGTTTGTGAGATAATCAGTGATGATAAGAATAATCTTATTTACATTAAAGCTTGAGTTTATTTTTAAAAATCATTTGTTATTCTGTTGTACCAATTTTTTTTATTCCATAGTGAGAACAAAAACATTGAGGGGATTTTTTTTTTTTCAGTTGTTTTGGGTTTGTGCCATATAATCTATGTTCATGATATCACCTCTTTTAATCAATCACCTGTTTTTATAAAATATGTGTCTGGGGTAAAGTCAGCATAAATTATGTATGAATCAGGATCTCTGAAGAAACAAAACCAACAAGATACATCTATTTTTATATTTATACCATCTGTATCTATATGTATTTGTCATCAGCCTATTTATTGATCAATCTATTGTGATTGATATATTTTAAGGAATTGGCTCACATAATCACATTATTGTGAAGGCTGTCAAATCTGAAATTCATAAAGAAAGTCAGCAAACTGGAAATTCATGTAAGATTTGATGTTGCCAAGTCTTTAGTCCAAAATTCATAGGACAGGCCAGCAGGGCAGAAATTCAGACCCAATTTCTATTCTGCTAACTTTTATAAAAAAATTGACACCTAATAATTATTCATATTTATGGGGTACAATGTGATTTATCAACACATGTATATGTTGTATATGATCAAATCAGTAATTAACATCCATCACCTTGAATACTTATAATTGCTTTGTGGTAAGAATATTCACAATCTTCTCTTCTAGACATTTTGAAATATTCAGTATGCTAGTATTAACTATGGTCATCCTAATATGCAATAAAACATCAGAAATTATTCCTTTTGTCTAGTTGAAATCATGTACTCATTAACCAACCTCTTCCCAACCTTTCTCCTATTTGCAGCCTCTGGTTACCAGTGCTCTATTCTTTACATCTATTAGAACTTTCTTACATTGCACATAAGGGATCATGTGGTATTTGTCTTTCTGTGCCTAGCTGAATTTCACATAGCATATCTTCCATATTCACCCATGTTACTACAAATGGCAAGATTTCATAATAATTGTGGTTGAATAGTATTCCATTGGGTATATATACCACATTATTGTTTATCTGTTCACTGGTTGATGGACACTTAGGTCCATATCTTTGCTATTATGAATAGTATTGCAATGAACATAGAAGTACAGATAGCTCCTTGACAAAATTATTTCATTTCCTTTGAATATATGTAAACCCAGTGTTGGGATTGCTGGATGATATGATAGTTCTATTTTTACTTTTTCAAGAAACTTCCCTACTGTTTTCTATAATGGCTATACTAATTTTATTTTCATTGGTAGTGTGCAAAGTTTCCTTTTTTCTCCACATGCTCACTTTCTTTAAAGAATCTTAGTTTTCAAACCTAAGGATTGTACCTGATTAGATTAAACCTACCAAAATTATAAAGGGTAACTTGCATTAAAATCAACTGACTATAAATGTTAATCACATGTGAAAATATCTTCATAGCAACATCTAGACAGGTGGTTGTCCAAAAAATTTGGAGCCATAACCTGACAAAGTTGATATATATAATTGCCTATTGCCCTCCCTTCACACACACACACAAACGCGCACACACACACACACACACACACAGTGCTTTCACTATGATTGTTTTCTCAACAACTGAGGAAATTGAATTTGATATTTAAATAAAAATTTCAGTAATGGCTTTTAATATTTAAAACTCATGAATTCCTAGAAAACAGAACCTTCTTAATATCTGCCTCAGAGATGTGTCTCTTTCTACTGAAAATAACTATATGACAGTTAATATGCTTATCTATTGAGGATGAAATAGGATTCCCGTGATTAGCTTGCTTTCTTTTTCTATGGTTCATGGAGGTTGAGTTTTCCAAAATGTCTAAAACGCTTAGGCAGTTATGCTTAGCTAATAGCACTAAAGATGAACCTATCTCATTATGGTGTCATCCTTTTGGCAATTGGCCAAAACTACTTGAGGCAAATGGCAAAGTTACTAAAATAAAAGATTGTTTTACCCAATGCAAAACATTTTGGAAGGGAAACACCCATGCCACACCAAAATATGTGATTAGCTTGGTTGGTGATTTAAGGCTAGAAAAGGCAATTTTTGGACCATTTTTTAATTAAACTGCTTGCCATCCCTGACACAGACATTCAGAGTCTCAGGTAGTTTACCTATGTATTTGTGAACAATGCAATAGCAGATGAGTTTTTGTCTAGACCACCAGTTGTACCTGGATAAGTATCTATACTTCAACACTCATTCTATAATATTTATTGTGTGGTCAATCTTCTTCACTTATTTTATAAGTTTACATTAATAAGTATAATTTCTAGACAAAGCAGTGTGCTTTTACATACATGATCAGTGTTATCAATTTCTCTTAGAAAATTCTTTTGTGCCTCTTGATCAAAATCTCATTTCTATCAATAGTAAACTAGGCTACAATTTAACCTAATCTCAAGGCAATTAAAACACACACTCTATTAAACCTTGGTCATGCCATTAAAATTAATTGAGACCTTAGCCCTTTGCTGGACTCTTTCTTAATGAGCTTAGAGCAAAAGATAATAAATCCAGCAAACAAGATCCTTCTTTAATGACTACGGCCCATTTCTCTTTTGGTTTGTGCAACTGAAATTAATTGTATATTTCTACTTTTAATGTTGATGCTTATCTTCCAGGAAGTGTGTATGCACTTTTCAAACTAAGACAGTACTTTATGTGCCAAGAAAGAAAAAGTGTTATGAAAATACAAGATAAAACAACTTAAAAGGATAGTACCCACTTAAAGGTCAGATTTTGCTAGTTAAAAAGACAGCCTAGCCAGTGGATTATTAAAAGCTTCATTAATAGTCAATGAATTGCTGGCTCCAGTCATACTTTTGCACAACTGCTAAAGCAGGGACAAATTTATTCAGTTAATTTAAATCTTATGCTTATAGTTCTCAAGCGATTTCATTAGACAGGTGATCTGACTAGTATATGACAAAATTTTCCTCCTGGAACTTGATATATTTTATGTACATTGATTCTACCAAGCACTCAAAGTAACTTGTCCTTCTGGCGTAACTGCAGAATATCTTGATTTTAGTTACTGAAAGAGCCATAGATTTGAGACATATTGTGATCAGAATCTCCTATTCTCCTATGTATATAACTAAATACTATAATATTGCATTGAGTTAGCTCCCTTTATTTTCACTTACAAAATTTCCAAATATACTTTTATTTGAAAATATCAACAAGATAACAACATCACTAGAATACATGACATTATTGAATTAAAAAAAAACGTGTTTATCATGTTTGTATGAGTATTTAAACATTCAACTAAACAATCATAAACACATGCAAGTAATTACTTGATTTTATTTAGGGGACACTTAACCCTTCACATTCTAACCCTGATCTTCTCTAACTTCTGAATCATTTGAAATATTATTTCATATTCCCCTTTCTAATTAAACAGACAATGTTAGAGCACTGGAAAGATCAATTGAGCTTTCCTTAGTCTGTATTGAAGGGAATGGGAATAAGTCATCCATTATGGATATGTGTCAAACTTTCTGTGATGATATCAGTGATTCAAATCTGCTTTTCTACTATATGATCTCACTAATTTGGGGTCTTCAAAATCTACTCTGCCTTTTCCATAGTCAGTCTCGCTATGCTACCAAAAGTGTAGATAGATATAGTTTGCCTGGTAGTTCCCTGAGAAAAACAATAAATCTTAGATAGACAACATTGCAAAGGCTTTTCTATCACTCAGGTAATTAGTATTTATTAAGTATACCTAGAGAGATGTTTTAGTCAGCCTTTTTGCTGCAGTGACTAAAGGATCTGACCAAATCAATTGCAGAGGAGGAAAAATTTATTTGGGAGCTCACAGTTTCAGAGGTCTCAATCCACAGAGAGCTGGCTCCATTCTCAGGACATGAGGTGAGGCAGAACATCGTGGTGGAGAGTGTGGCAGAGGGAAGCAACTCACATGATGATCAAGAAGCAGAGAAAGAGAGACTCCACTCACCAGATACAAAATATATACTGCAAAGCCACTCCCCCAATGAATCACTTCCTCCAACCACACTCCATCTGCCTCCAGTTACCACTCAGTTAATTCCACCAGGGATTATTAATTCACTGATTGGGTTAAGACTCACAACCCAATCATTTCTCATCCAGTCCTTCTTTCATGATCTCACATGTGAACTTTTGGGGAGCACCACATCTAAACCATAACAAGAGACTTGGGAGTTGGGGTATTATGGAAGTCACACATTCTATATATGAAAAATAATGCTTTACTCCTTTTTACATAAAATAAAAAGCTAAATAGCTTAGACTGAATAATTATTCCAGAGGACAAAGAAAACCTTTCCCATTCTTCCTGTTTGATAAACTTTTGTTCCATATGCTACACAGTAAAAAATAATAGTACTTCACAATTAATCTATAGTGAATACTTGGATGATTTATCAAACTAAGCCATAGCTATATGTAGGTACTCAGCAAGAGCATAGCATGATAATACACCTTAGATTGCTATCTCAACACTATCACTGAATAATGTCAAAGTGTATATAAGTCAAAATATTGTGACTGTGTATTACCTTGGGGAAAAAAGCAAGTATCTAACATATATATAGACAGATATTTGAAGTAGATTTTTGTGTACAGCAAAAGAAATCAGAACATATAGAAGAAATCTTAGTCTTGAAAGAGATATACACTCAAAGATATGAAGATGAAATGAAGTTAAGATGATATATCCTACCAAATTGATCCACAGGTTCAGTGCCATTCCAAGCAAAATTTCAGGAAGTTACTTTTTGACAATTAAGAAACTGATTTTAAAATCTTTATGGAAAGGCCAAAGACCCTGAATTATTGACACAACAGTAAAGAAGAAGAATCAAGACAGAGGACTGACACTGTCCATATTATAAATTTACTATAAAATTATGGTAATTAAGTAACCGCAGCAATTAATTAAGATGGTAAGGTATTAATGAAATAAAATACAAATTAATGGTACAGAATTAAAAAAAACAGAAAGAGATCCACATAAATCTAGTAAAGTGAACTCCTCAGTAAAGAAGCAAAGGAAATTTAATGGAGAAGGAAAGCCTTTTCAACTAATGTGCTGGGAAAACTGGAAATCCACTTTCAAAAATATGAATCTAGATACCAAGTTTATACCTTTTACAAAAATTAATTAAAATAGATCGTAGACCTAAATCTAAAACACAAAACTATAAAATTCCTCAAGATAGCATAAAAGAAAATTGAGATAATCATGGTTTTGGTAAAGAGTGGTTAGACACAACATAAAAATCATGATCCATGAGGACAAAAATTGGTAATTTGGAAAGAAAAGAGAACAAAGAAAGATCTGTAGAGTGGAGAAAGGGGATTAAGGGAGAGTGAGGAGGGACAGGTTAAGGGTAGAACAGCAGAATGAATCTGACCTAATTTTCCTATGTACTTAGGCGAATATACCACAGTGAATCTCACCAACATGTACATCCACAAGACACTACTAAGAAAAAAAGAACTATAAATAAATAGCAGAAAGATCATTAGATTAGAGGGAAGGAAATAGGGGAGGGAGGAGTGGAGGTTAAAGAAAGTACTCAGTATTTACTTAATTAAAGCAAATTATATCCTGTGCATTTATAATTTTGTCAAAATGAATCCTAATCTTATGCATACTAATGAACCAATAAAAAATGGAAAACAAACAAACAAAGCAAAAAAATATTTGCTATGTGGAGGTGACTGCAAAGGGAATGATAAAAGAAGCCACAAACTAACAGAAAACATTTGCAAAAAAATCTTGTACCCAAACTAGACAATCCTTAATACTTAATAATTAGAAAACAATCCAATTCAAAATGGTCAAAATATCTGAACAAATACACCTTAAACAAGATACATAGATAAAAATAAACATAAAATTCAAAACATAATATGGCATTGTGAATTATAAATTAAAGCAGGGAGATATCATTACCCATCTATTAGAATGATGAAAATTCAAATTACTAACAACAACAAATGCTTGTAAATATGTGGAGGAGCAAGAACTTTCATTCATTGCTGCCAAATAATTGTATAATTTTATAACAATTTATGGAAGATAGCTTGGTATTGTTTTTACCAATACCATACTATGCAGAAATTATGCTCCTTCATTTCCCAAGCAGTTAAAAAGACATATCTATGCAGACACCTGTACACAATGTTTATGGCAGTTTTATTTATTATTGTCAAAAATGAAACAACTGAGATGTCCTTCAATTATTGCATAAATAAGGTGCAGAAAGGTAAGCAAAAAATGTTCATAGTCCTACTGCTTAGAATAAGAAAAAAAGTATGATTCTAATGCTATACATTGTTTTACTATTTTTTAAACTATTGAATGAAAATTACAGACAAAAACCTCCTAAGAAATAGAAACTAAATGTGAAAAATCTGAGGAAAAAGTAAGACACTTAATAATTAAACCTTCTAGCTTAATAAAGAATAAAAATAACTTTTCCTTTTCAGAAAGAAAGAATAGGAAAGGAAATTTTCCAAAGCTAAAAGAAGTATTTATTAATTTTATTTGAAAGGTACTAGTAAGTATCAAAGATAATGTTGCTTATGTGTGTGTGTGTGTGTGCGCGCGCGCACGCTTATGTATATGATTCCTTTTAATTTCCTCCCCTCATGGTCTAAGAAATTACATATGTGTATATGTGTGAATGTGTATATAGATATATGTATAATCACACACATATATATATAATATATAATTTCCTAGAACAAGGGGATAAAGAATGAGGAATGGAAAAATTAATTTCATTTTCCAGTTTTTCAAATTCTATTTATTTCATGCCAGGGATAAATTAGATATTAGATATTGTAGAAGGTAGATAAATGAAAAGGTAGAAGGTTGAGAAGTACAGATATAGATGTAATTTATGTATGAAAAATAAATTAAGAAGTAGAGCTGTAACAAGTAATCTTATTTCTTTTTATAAGTATATTTTAATTATATATAATAGTGGGATTCATTATTCCATACTCATATATGCACATAACACAATTTGATGAATTTCATTCCACAGGACCTTTTTCCTCCCTCCTCCTTCAGTATATCTGCTTGCTCTACTCCATTGATGTCCCTTTATTATTATTATTATTTAATTAGTACATTATAATTATATGTATACATAGACTTCATTGTGACATTTATATATGGACATAACAAGTCCCATTTTTACTCATCTGCATAATTGGATTAGGCAATATTGTCTATTCTATCTTCTATTGATAAAACTAATCAATATAAAACAAGTAGAGCAATTACCACAATGTCCAATATGTAATATTGAAATTTATTAATAACAATGTATAAGTATTATAAGTTTATAAATAGTATACAAGATACAAAAACATAAGGAATAATGCAATTACTAAAAGAGTACAAACTCACCTATGTAAAAAGACAAGCATGAAAAGAGACAAAGCAAACATGTGAAAGTGATAACCATAGTCGTCTATGAATGAAGGGATAATGTGTTATATTTTCCTTTTACTTTTGTAGATTACACATTTTCTACAATGTGTGTTTTTATAATTACAATCAAATAACAGTAAAAAAACTAAATTGTAGTCACTAATCTCATCAAGATGATAATAAGAACTGGTTGATATAGCTCAGTTGGTAGAGTGCTTGCCTCACATGCACAAGGCCCTGGGTTCAATCCCCAGCACTGCAAAAGAAAAAAAGAAAAAAAAAAAAAGAATAGTAAGTGTAACAACAGTATAAAATATGCTGTTTGGACTGGGAAGGTGGTTCAGTGGTACAACACTAAACTAGCATGTACAAGGCCCTGAATTCAATCCTTTAGTACCACGAAAAAGATACAAAACAGCAAAAAACATTCTTTATTCCATAAATCCCATTACTAGCTATTGCTTGATCATATATAAAAGTCAGAATCCTGTCCTTGTATCACGTGTCTTTTGTCTTTTGTTCTACAATAGTTATTTTTGTGACTTCTTTTGATGGGGAGGGGATAAGAGACACATGGGACCTAGAGTCTTAGAGTTACCTTTCTTCTGTACTATCATTTCAAAATTTAAAAACTTGTACAAGGAACAGTTTTTATGAGATCTATGACACAGCATTTGCAGTAGAGTTGTGAACACAATCTTTCTCTCCCTAACTGAATGTGATTGAATTATTAAATCCCACAATGTGTGTAGGAATAGGAGATATAGGAAGAGTTTCTGTCCTTCCCCTCTCTGATGCTTCTTTCATTGCCTTTCTGGTACTTTAAGAAACAAGGAAATTATTGACAGTTCCTGATAATACAAAGTTCTTTAGAATGAGATGAAAAGAAAAGTCAGGCAGACAATGGGAGAGAATAAATATAAAGTCATAGCTGCTTTTAAAAACTGGATGGAAAAAGAACAATGTCTGGTCAGCACACACTATGCTTGATTGTCACTAAATTAATCTACTGCCGGATAATAGAATATGATAGATGAATGTAATATAAACCTATGTTTGGTAGGTTTAAATAAAATAATATGTGCACCCCAAGGTTATTGCTGATTGAAAGATACTGATGAGCTTTTACTTTTTCATTTTTTTTGTTTTTGTTTTTGTTATGTTTTGTTTTGTTTTGTTTTGTACAGGGGACTCTGAACCCAGCGACACAACCACTTAGTCATATCCCCAGCCCACTTTTTTTTTTTATAATTTTGAGACAGGTTGTCATTGAGTTGCTTAGGGCGTCTCTAAATTGCTGAGGCTGGCCTCAAGTTGTTATCCTCCTGCCTCAGCTTCCATAGTCACTGGGATTATAGGCATGTGCCACCACACCCAGCCTGATGGGTTTTTTAAAAATATGTTCTTTAGTTGTAGATGGACACAATACCTTTAGTTTTTATTTATTTTATGTTGTGCTGAGGATTGAACCCAGTGCCTCACATGTGCTAGGCAAGGACTCTACCACTGAGCCCCAACCCTAGCTACCAATGGACTTTTTGCAAGAGGAGTTCATGAAGTGAATAGGAGGTCAGGATGGGTCTAATAAGAATTGGGCTTTAAATAGAAAACAAATATTAAAGTGTCCACCTTTACTTTTCTGCTTCCTTATTTTTGTGTATTCTCAGGAAATCACGTGTATTTTAAAATTCTGGTATTCTCAGATTTCTTTTTTTTAAACATTTTTTGTTCTTTTATTATTTTCATTTCTAGATGGACACAATACCTTTATTTTATTTATTTATTTATTTTTATGTGATCTTGAGGATGGAACCCAGTGCCTCATGTGTACTGAGGCAAGCCCTCTATCACTGAGCTACACCTGACCCTGTTTCCAGGTTTCTATATGTCAGTGATAATATTTGTGTAGTTATTAGTATAATTAGTGTAATGGATCATTGTGGTTTCTGTACCTATCACTTCTGTGTACGTGAAATAAATCTGCTCGACTTAGGATAATTATGGAGACTATACTCCCACTCTACATATAAAATAACCACTACAACATAATTTAATGGAATTTATTAAAGTAAGAGTAGTTTGTTGAGGTATTGATTTGATCTTTGGAAACACCTATAGAAAGTTTTCAGGTTTGATTTCCTGGGAAGCAAATCCTAACATGTAGCTTTAGATTCAGTGTTTATTAAGATATAGTTTTGGGTGCCACACGTGTTGGGGAAATAAGGATGGAGAATTGGGTAAGGAGAGAACTCTGTAGCAGTTAAAAGAAAGGGCTCAATGATCCAGTGGGGAAACTTGTATTTCATTTAATCTTTAAGAATTGTTCTGCACTGAGAGAAGAAAAGCCAGAATATATACATTTTCATGTACCAATGTTTGGGTATGAACTGCCTCCTGGAAAGTGAAGGAATGATAACCATGAAAAGACTCTTCAGCCTAAGGTTAGTCCTGGAAAAGAATTTAGTTGAGAATCACTGAACTACTCAGGGTAGCTGGAAGTTCTAGTAGAAGGGAGATGGTGATTGGCAGTAAATGCTTTAAGATTGTCTTTCTGGAAAATGCACAATAGTATGTTGAATTAATTCTTAACTTTCTTCACGAAAGATGCCAATTGATGCATCTTGCACCTCTGTTATACTTGCACTTCTTTTTATATTGTAAGAAATAGAACACTTTATTTGTTTTATTTCTAGCTAAATTAAAACACGGGTATAAAATCATGTATTTCCTTTATTTGCAGACATCAGTTAATTGTTTCTTAAGTTCATAGTTCTTGCTTTAGTTGTTACCATACATAGAGCCAAAACTCTTTTATGAAGATCCTATTCTGTAACTGACACTATGTTAGGATTCGGACTACAGATATGAATAATATGCAGCCCCTGATTTCAATGATTTCAATCCAGAACATATGACTTTTATGACAATCACCTTTACAGCATCTTCTGAATTGGAAGATGATCTGGTAGGCAGAAATTTTAAAATCGCCCTTCAAGATCCCATGTTGATGTGACATAACTCCTGTAATTAAGTTAGTGGATACACTCCTACAAATAAAAAGGCGTTCCATATTCATTGGTTGGAATAATTGCTACTATGGAAATGTCCATACTACCCAAGGCAATCTGCAGAGGAAAATGAAATCCCTAATCCCCATCAAATCCTGATGAAATTTTTTAGAGTAAAAAATCATTCCTTAAATATTATGGAGTCATAAAAATCCTCAAACAGCCAAAAGTATCTTGAACCAAAAGAAAAAAAGCTTGAGGCATCACACTCTCTCATTCCAAAACATATTTAAAGTGATTATAATTAAACACCATGGTACTGACATAAAAATAGACACATTAATCAATGAAAGAAGACTGACCCCCCCCAAAAAAATCCACAATTTTGGACAACACAATAAAATTGGACCTTTATCTCACAGTATATATAAAAATTAACTCAAGATATATTAAAAGCTTAAATATCAGATTTGGAACTGCAAAATGATTAGAAGAAAGCATAAGGGAAATCTCTATGATATTGTTCTGGGTTTTGATTTTTTGGATATGACCCTGAATGCACAAGCAACAAAAGTGAACATAAACAAATGGAATGGCATCAAACTGTAAACTTTCTGCCCAGCAACAGAGGGAATTAACAAAGTGAAGAAGGCAACCTACAGTTTATGAGAAAATAAAAATTTTAAATCATATATCTAATAAGGAGTTGATTTCCAAAATATGTTAAGAAGTGTAGTAACTGAATAGTAAGAAAAACAATAACCTGATTCAAAGAATGGATAAGGGATCTGAACAAATATTTCTCAACTGTATACATACAATTCCAAGTGCATGAAAAATGTGTGACATCACTAATCATTAGGGAAATTCAAATTAAAATCACAAATCTGTTAGTATGACTTTTAACAAAATGATGAAAGAAAGGGTTGATAAGATGCAGATAAAAAGAAACTTTTATAAATTGTTGGTGGGAAAGTACATTTCTACAGCAGTTAAGGAAATGGTATAGAGGTTGGTCAGTTAACTAAAAGTAGAACTACCATATGATTTAGTAATCCCAATCCTGGATATATAAGCAAAGAAACTGAAATGAACATGTCTAAGGAATATAAGCACTACCACCTTCATGGCAGCATTATTGACATTAACCAAGATTTGGAAACAACCTAAGTATCCATCAATGGATGGAAAGATTAAGAACATGTGGATAAATATATGTGTGTAGATATATATATATATATACACAATGAACTACTACTTTGCCTATCAAATGAGATCTTGTCATTTGTAAAACATAGATGAATTAAGAAGACAGTTAAGCTAAGTGAAATAGTACTGCTATAGAACAACAAATACCTCACCATCTCACTTAAATGTAGAATCCAAATAAGTAAAGCTCAGAGAAGTAGAGAGTAGACTGGTGGTTACCAGAGGCTGAAGAAAGTAGGCTTTTAGGGGAAGGAAATATCTTGATTAATAGATATAGAATTTCAGTTTAGACATGAAGAATGAGTACTAATAATCCATTATAGAGCAGGGTCATTATAGCTAAAAATATGTGTTGTACATGTCCAAATTTTTAATGTTGATTTACTTTTTAAAATTTAAAATGTATTATTAACATTGTTTTCTGTTTATAAATTGAAATTGTATACATTTAATAGAATAAAATGTGATGTTTTGATATATGTATACAGTGTGATGTGATTAAATCAAAATAACATTTATCATCTAACCTATCATTTTTGTGACGTGACTTTTTAAAAATATTTTTTGTTGTGGATGAAAATAATGCCTTTTTTAAAATGTATTTTTATGTGGTGCTGAGGATCAAATCCATGGCCTCACACATGCTAACCAAGTGCTCTACCACTGAGCCACAACCTGTGATGTGACATTTGGAATTTGTTTTTAGTTATTTTGAATACATAACACATTGTTATTTGCTATAGTCACCCTATTGTTTAATAGATCTCAAAACCTATTTCTCCTGTCTCTCTGAAACTTTGTAATTATTGATCAACAACTCTCTGTTCTCATACTCCTGAAGTCCTATCTGCTGGAAACTATCATTCTATTCTCTATTTCTGAGTTTGATTTTTAAAGTGACTTTTTGTGTCTGTTCTGTTTTATTTAGCTTTATGCCCTCCAAAGCTATCCATTGTAAAAATGATGAAATTACCTTTATTTTGAGACTGAAAACTAATTTTGTTTATGCAGAAAACTCATGTGAATAGACTAGACTCACCATGATAATCTCTCCATCATAGCTCAACAAGTTCTTTTGGATTTGGTTGCAGATCACCATAATAAAGCATAAAGCAAATATGGCAATGAAACAAGCCACTCAATTTTCTTGATTTCCTAACATCAAAAAAAAAAAAACTATCTACCAGCATCTTTTATGAATATAGACTTGACAATCCTAACAAACAACTAACAAAGTACACCAATATTTAAAAAGAAATATATACCATGAACATGTGATCATTGTTTCAAGAATAAGTTTAGTTTGACATATGAAAATAAATAAATACAATGCATCATGTTGATAAGACAAGAGACCATCTCAATAGACACAGGAAAAAAAAACTAGAAAAAATCCAATTTCTTTCTTGATAAAGAACTCAAACTACCAGGTATGCAGGAGAACTTCCTCAATCTGATTATTTAAAAATATATAGAAACCTTATGGTTAACAATTAATAATATCAAAATGAAAGATTTACTCTTAAGTACAACAACAAAGAAAGAGTGCTTACTTTCACCGCTTCTATTCTATATTGCAGTGAAAATTTCAGCCAAAGCAATTAGGAAAGAAAAATAAACAAAATCATTTGAGTTGGAAAGAAACAAACATGCTATTTGTATTTGAAGCCAACATTATCTTGTATATAGAAAATCCAAATTAATTACCAAATAAACATATGAACTAGTAAACAAAGTGAGCAAGTTTGCAAGATACAAGATATGCAAACAAAATTCAATTGTATCAATTGTGTATCTGTATCTTAGCAATGAATAGTCAATGAAATGAAGGAAACAATAACATTCAAAGTAGTTTGATAAAAAGAATAAAAGAAGCATAGATCTAGGAAATAACAAAAACACTTTTCCAGTGAAAACTGTACATCACTCAAGCAAACTAATCAAAACAGAAATAAGTAAAAAGAATCTTGTGTTATCTGATAGGAAAACTTAATTGTGTTAGCACAGCAAGGCATCACTGATTATACTTACAGATTCATTTCAATACTTCTCAGGATTCCCATTGACCTTTGTTGTTGTTGTTGTTTTTGGTACTGGGGATTGAACCCAGGGATGCTTTACCACTGAGCCACATCCCCAGCTTGTTTATTTTATTTATTTATTTTTTGAGATAGGGATTCACTAAGTTGCCAAGGGTCTCACTAATCTGCTAAGGCTGGCTTTGAACTTGTGATTCTCCTGCCTCAGCCTTCCCAGTCGCTGGGAGTACAGGCACGCTCCACTGTGCCTGGGGCCAACTGGCTTTTAAAAACAAAAATCAACAAGTTAATTGTATAATTCATATGGGACCCAGAATAAGTTCCAAAATAAGAACCCAGAATATCCAAAATAATTTTGAGAAAGAGAAACAGATTTCAAGGATTCACGCCCCCAATTTCAAAGTTTACCACAAAGTTACAGTAATCAAAATTGCATTATCTTGATACAAATGCATACTAATGATCAGGGGAAGAGAATTGAGAACGTAATAATAAGGCTATATATATTTATCACCAATTGATTTTCACCAAAAGTGCCAAGATCATCAAAGAGGAAACCTGGTATTTTCAACAAATGATGTAGGACCAAATAGAATAGTCACATATGAAAGACTGAATTTGAGCCATTACCTCCAACCATGCTCAAAAATTAGCTAAAATGAGGTGGGTGAGGTGTCACATTCCTGTAATCTCAGCCACTCGGAAGACTGAGGCAGGAGATTGTAAACTCAAAACCAACCTCAGCAACTTATGGAGATCTTACCTCAAAATTTAAAAATTAAAAAAAAAAAAAGATTGGGGATGTGGCTTAGTGTTTGAGAGCCCCTTGGTCCAATCCCTGGTACTAAAAAAAAAAAAAAACTAAACTAAAATGGATCAAAGACCTAAATGTAAAAGCTAAAACTATAAGTCATAGAAGGAAGCATAAAAGTCAGCCTTCATTACTTTGTACTGATATCCAAAGTATAAGCAACAATAGGAAAAACATAATTTAGAACTCTTCTAGGTTTGAAACTTTTATGAACCAAAGGACAATATCAAGAAAGTGAAAAGACAACCCACGAAATCAGAGAAGATATTTGTAAATTACTTTTCTCACATGACTCTAGTATCTAGAATATATTACAAAAGGTCTAAAAACTTAACTGAAAAAGAAAAATAATTTCTTTGGTACTGGGGATTGAACCCAGGGGCACTTACCACTGAGCTATGTCCCCAGCACTTTTTATGTTTGATTTTGAGACAGGATCTTGCTAAGTTGCTGAGTCTTACTAAATTGCTAGTGCTGGACTCGAATTTATGAATCTCCTGCTTCAACCTCCTGAGTCATTAGGATTACAGGCATGTGCCCCAAGTCCAGCAAAAAGTAACAATTTTTAAATGAGGAAAGAATATAAAAAATATAGCAAGAATTCTTAAAACTAAACAATAAAATAAACGACCTGATTAAAAATAGATAAATATGTCAACAGACATCTCCCAAAGAAGTTATGCATATTTTAGTATATGTACAGAAATACAGAAAACTATGTGAAAAGATGCCCAGCATCATACATCATTAACAAATTATGAATAAAATACATGCATACCATTACACACCCATTAAAATGGTTAAAACAGAAACTTTCATTCATTGCTGGTGGGAATGCAAAGCCACTCTTGGAAGACAGTTTGGCAGTTTCTTACAAAAACATAGTGTTATACAATCAGGGTAATACAATTACACTCCTCACTATTTCCAAAGGAATTAAAAACATATACACAAAAAAATCCCTGCACATAAATGTCTACAGCAGCCTTATTCAAGGTTGCAAAAGCTTGGAAGCAACCAAGATACCCTTCAGTAGATTAATAGATAAATATACTGTGGTACATAGAGATAATATATTATTCAACACTGAAAAGAAATGAGCTATTAAGCCATGAAGAGACATGGAGGAAGTTTAAATGCATATTACTCAGTGAAAGGAGCCAATCCGAAAAGGCTGCATACTGCAGGATTCAACTGTATGACAATCTGGAAAAGGGAAAACTATGAAAACAGCAAAGCGTTTGGTAGGTGCCATGAAAGTAAGGGGAGGATGGGATAAATAGGCAGAATAGAGAGTTTTAAAGCAATAATACTATTTTATGTGATACAACAATGGTCTATAATCATCATTATGCATATATCAAAACCATCCAATATAAAATGCCTAGAGTGAACCTAATGTAAACTATGGACTTTAGGTGATAATCATGTGTCAGTGAAAGTTATTAAATTACAATAAATATTCTATTCTGGGGCAGGGTATTGACACACAAGCAGACTATGTATGTGTGGTAGCAGGAGGTATTTGGAAACTCTCTGTGACTTCAGAATCTAAAATTATTCAGAAAATAAGATTTTTAAAAAAAATTTTAGTTGTAGATGGACATAATACCTTTATTTTATTTGTTTATTTTTATGCTGGACTGAGGATCAAAACCAGGGTCTCACATGTTCTAGGCAAACACTCTACCACTGAGCTACATCCCCAGCCCAAGAATTTTTTGCAGGGAGGGAGTTATCAGGGATTGAACTCAGGGGCACTCGACCGCTGAGTCACATCCCCAGTCCTATTTTGCATTTATTTAGAGACGGGGTCTCACTGAATTGCTTAGTGCCTCACTTTTGCTGAGGCTGGCTTTGAATTCATGATCCTCCTGCCTCAGCCTCCCTGGGATTACAGGCACGCACCACCATGCCCAGCCCCAAGATTTATTTTTCAAAAAGGTAATATCTTAGGGAAATAAACAATGATTCATTTAAAAAAAAAAAACTCTGTGTAAAATATTTGAGTAGGTATTTCTCCAAAAGATATACAAAATTGATCTGCAATTGCTTGAAAAGTTAATCAACATCATTAGTGATCAGGAAAATGCAAATTAAAACCATAATTAGAAACTTGATATACATTATATGATTATACTAAAAAGACTGTAACAAATATTGTCAAGGCAAAGGAAAACTTGAATTCTTATACATTACTGGAGTACTGTACAATGGTGCTGCCACTTTGGAAAATAGTCTTACACTTGTTCAAAATGTTAGGCATTAAAAATACCTTTCAAGGGCTGGGGTTGTAGCTCAGTGGTAGAGCACTTGCCTGCATGTGTGAGACCCTGGGTTTGATACTCAGCACCAGAAATAAATAAATAAATAAAATAAAAATGATCTATTGACAAGTAAAAACAAAAAGTTTAAAAAAGAATACTTTTCATGTCAGCAATCCTAGTTTCGGGTATACACTATAGAAAATTAAAAAATATATCTAAATAAAAACTAATTCATAAATGTTTGTCACAGCATTATCTATAATTTCTGTAGACTGGAAAGAACTCAACTGTCAACTAATGAATGAATAAACACAATGTGCCAAACCATATAATATAATATTATTCAACATTAAAAATAAGGAAGTACTGATATATTTTACTCTGTGGAAGAACCTTCAAAATGCTATGGGTAAGTGAAAGAAAACAGTCACAAAAGTAGACTAGTTGTTGCTAGTACATATGGAGAGGTAGTTGGGGAGTAACTGCTAATGAATATGGAGTGGTATTTTTGTAGAGGAATGAAATATTAAACCTATAAATCCTGATGAAATTTACACAAATTTGTGAATACACAAAAAACAGTGAATTATAAATTTTAATTAATTTTATATTTTTAAATTTTATCTCAATATGAGAAAGATATATTAAATAGAATGATGTTAATGAAAGTGGTAGCATAATTTTACACATTAATTTAAAAAATTGCCTAAATATAGATGCCAGAGCAATTAGATTTTGAAATGTCGGCTAATATCCTGTACCTGTTTTTCCACTTAAATCCTGCCTTTTCTTTTCACTCATACACACAATCCTGGACTTCCTGAATTGTTTTCTCTTTGAGCCCTTAATAATTTTCATTGTTCATCACAATTTTGGTACACAGCATGTAATTCCTTGCATTATAATTAATCTCCTTATATATGTGCAATATTGTTTAACCATATTTTTATTTCTGTCAGAGAAAGGGATATACTTTATTGTTCCCCAAATCAAACACATGGAAAATATATAGTGAATAATTAGAGAATTAATGCTGCTTATATTTATTTTTGAGATTCACTCTTCTGAAAAATGCCATTAAAATTTTGACAATAACTGCACTAAATCTGTACATTACTTTCAGTAGTGTGGACATTTTAGGATTAATTCTAGATTCCATGCAATCTAGATCATTTTCCGTTCATTCATGTCTTCATCAACTTATTTCCCTAATGTTTTATATTGTCCAGTGTACAGATCTTTCACCTCCTTGATTATATTTATTCTTAGGAATTTCTTTGCTATTATAAATGGGATTGAATTCTTGATGTCTTTTTGTAGACTTTATTGTTAGCATACAGAAATATTACTGGTTTGTATACATTGAATTTATGACCTGAAATTTTACTAAATTCATTTTCTCTTTGAACATATTTTGATGTAGTTTTTATTTTATTTATACAATATTGTGTTATCTGCAGAGAAACATTTTACTTTTTCCACTCCAATATTAATAAGTTCATTTTAATTTATTTTGTCTATTTTCTCTGTCTAGAGCTTTCAGTTCTATTCTATATTGAAGAATTGGTAAGCATGAGCAACATTGTCTTGTACTTTTTATAAAATATTTTTTACTTGTTGATGAATACCACACCTTTATTTTATTTGTTTATTTTATATGATGCTGGGGGATCAAACCCAGTGCCTCACATGTGCTAGGTGAGCACTGAGCCACACCCCAGCCTGCCTTTTTCTTGACCTTAAAAGAAAAAAAATACTTTTTCACTATTTTGTATGATGTTTACTTTGGGTTTGTCATATATGGCCTTTATTGTACTGAAGTACACTATTTCTTTTTTTAAACACCACTGTTTTATTTTTATTGACAAGGTTTGTAAGAACTGATATTTAAAATCAAAGGTGAATTTGATTTTTTTAATGGTTTTTATGGTTTTATTTAAGCACACAAAAAATGTGCCCATGAACTGTCTCTTCGTTTTTCTTCATTGCGCAGCATGGCATTGGGATTGTGACTCTGATGGCCAGTTGGGCTGCTCTTTCCATGATGGCTTTGCGATTCTTGGAGGAAACGTTGTGAGCAATCTCAGCACAGCAAGATTTGTTGCACATCAGCAGCACTTCCAGTTCCTTGACAGCGTGGATCAGGAACTTCCGGAAGTCACTGGGCAGCATGTGCTTTGTCTTCTTGTTGCTCCCATAACCAATGTTGGGCATCAAAATCTGGCCCTTGAATCTTCTCCGCACCCTGTTGTCAATACCTCTGGGTTTCTGCCAGTTGCACTTAATTTTGACATATCAGTCTGACTGGTGCTGGATGAACTTCTTGGTCCTCTTTTTGATGATTTTGGGCTTCATGAGAGATCTGAGGGCAGCCATGATGCCAAATACAGATGGCGGCCACTTCTGTAGGCAGCACCAAGGAAGAGAGAGGAAAGCGGCGCTGAAAGGGTTTGGTGAATTTGATATTAAACACCTCTACAATGAAAACTACAGAATGCTAAAAAAAAAAAATTAAAGAAAACCTTAGAAGTTGAAAAGATCTCCTATGTCCTTCAATAGGCACAATTAATATTGTCAAAATGGCCATACTACCAAAAGCACTATACAAATTCCAATTAAAATCCCAATGATGTACCTCATAGAAATAGAGAAAGCAATCATGAAATTCATCTGGAAGAATGAGAGACACAGAACAGATAAAGCAATCCTTAGCAGGAAGAGCAAAGCAGGTGGTATCGCAATACCAGAACTTCAATTATACTACAGAGCAATAGTAATAAAAATGGCATGGTATTGGCACTAAAATAGATAGGTAGATCAGTGGTATGGAATAGAGGACACAGAGAGAAACCCACATAAATGCAATTATCTCATACTAGACGAAGGTGCCCAAAACATACAATGGAGAAAAGATAGCCTTTTGAACAAATGGTGCTGGGAAAACTGGAAATCCATATGCAACAAAATGAAACTAAACTCCCTATCTATCTCTCACCCTGTACAACACTCAACTCAAAATAGATCAAAGACCTGGGAATTAGACCAGAGACCCTGCACCTTATAGAAGAAAAAGTAGGTCCAAATCTTCATCATGTCGACTTAGGACCAAACTTCCTTAACATGACTCCCAAAGCACAAGAAATAAAAGCAGAAATCAATATTTGGGATAGATTCAAGCTAAAAAGTTTTTCTCAGCAAAGGAAACAATCAACAATGTGAAGAAAGAGTCTACAGAGTGGGAGAAAATCCTTCACACACACACTTCAGATAGAGCACTAATCTCCAGAATATATAAAGAACACAAAAACTTTTTACCAAGAATACAAATAACCCAATCAATAAATGGGCTAAGGAAATGAGCAGACACCTCACAGAAGATCTACAAACAATCAATAGATATATGAAAAATGTTCAACATCTCTAGTAATAAGAGAAATGCAAATCAAAACTACCCTAAGATTCCATCTCACCCCAATTAGAATGGCGATTATCAGGAATACAAGCAACAATAGGTGTTGGAGAGGATGTGGGGAAAAAGGAACACTCATACATTGCTGCTGGGGTTGCAAATTGGTGCAGCCACTCTGGATAGCAATGTGGAGATTCCTTAGAAAACTTGGAATGGAACCACCATTTGACCCAGCTATCCCACACATTGACCTATACCCAAAGGACTTAAAATCAGCATACTATACTACAGTGGTGCAGCCACATCAATGTTCATAGCTGCTCAATTCACAATAGCCAGATTGTGGAACCAACCTATATGTCCTTCAATTGATGAATGGATAAAGAAACTATGGTATATATACACAACGGAATATTACTCAACTCTAAAGAAGAATAAAATTATGGCATTTGGAGGTAAATGGATGGAGTTGGAGAATATTATGCTAAGAGGAATAAGCCAATCTCCAAAAGCCAAAGGCCGAATGTTTTCTCTCATAAGTGGATGATTATACATAATGGAAGAGGGGAAGGATGGATTGTGTAGAGGGAAATGATGGGTGGGGAAGGGGAGGGGGGAAGGAAAGATAGTAGAATGGGACAAACATCATTACCCTATGTACATATATAGTTACACAAATGGTGTGACTCTACTTCATGTACAACCAGAGAAATGAAAGTTGTACCTCATTTGTGTGCAATGAATCAAAAAAATAATAATTAAAAAATAGATAAATAAAATCAAAGGCCAATTTTTAGGTCTCATTTAGGTGCTTATTTCATTCACTTTTATTAAGTATACCTTTCCCTAATATCCTAACTTTATCAAGAAACAAATGAAACCTGTGAAAATACCTGTTAAATCATTTATATGTACATTTCTGTGATACAAAGATTTTTAAACACTCAGTTGGTACATCAAATATCTAATCTGTCATAGGCAATGTGTTTAAACTAATTAAGACCATTAATTTAAAAGAAAATTTAGGGGGGAGATCCAAGATGGCAGACTAGAGGGAGGCTGCATTCCTTGTCGCCCTGAAACTCTGGTTTCAAGCAGAGGATATCTATTTCTTGGTGAGGCAGATTTTGCTGTGATCACATGCAGTCTGCCACCATATCAACGCCTTTTTCTGAGTGCAGATTGCTCACTGTCAGGCGCCTATCATCCACCATTTGCCTGCCTCTTGCCTGTCCATTGACTGCCTTTTACCTACCCATCACCTGCCTTTTACCTACCCATCACCCACCACCCGAGGTTCACCTCCGGATCCTCCTACAGCTGCCAGCAGACTGATCGCAGACCACCTGTGGAGTGCCAGTTGCCTGCTATTGCCTGGAAGTTCTCTGTCACAGTACATGCAGGTTTGATTACACGTGACTGCCGCCATTGTGAGACAACAGCCAGACCCCATAGGACCCCTGACCGGACTGACTGAGCCCCATCCAGGATCCCTCAGCCCAACCAATCACGCCATGCCTCCGGGGCCGTCACATCTACTGACTGCTCCCTGGTACCAGGACCCCCAGACCAACTGACTGCATCCTATAACCAGGACCCCATACTGACATTGCACGCAACATCCAGGATCCTGCTACCACACCAAACACACCCGACCTCAGGGACCCCTGCCAGACCAACAGCACCTCGCCTCCAGGACCTCCAGCCGACCACATTCACACCCCGAGCTGCAGCTCCCCATTAGCCAATACATTTGGTAGCCAGAGCGGCCATCTTGGAAAATCCTGGAAGCCATAGCTCCGATCTTTAGGTGGAGCAAATTCCATCCTGAGATGCCTGCTGGAGACTTGAAACTCATTGTCAGGTACCTCTCATGCACCAGGCTACTGAAGACTGGGAGGTTTGAATACGAGATGACTATTAGAGTGTAGATAATCTTTTATCTCCTTACTGAACAATTTTAAGTTTTTTATTTATTTACATTCTTTGCTCTCTTTTCCTTGTGTTTACCTGTTCCCTCAGAGTCTTTTTCTCCCTTTTTGCATGCTAAAATCCAATTTCTTTTGATTACACTCTCACACTTTCTATTATTTAGAACTTCTGTATATTCTTTTCTTATCCCATTAACAGCTTCACCCTACATCTCTCTGCATCCTCTTTGTCCTCCATTAGAAAATGCAGACCTTATTGCAAATCTGTTTGTTTTACTGAAGATAATATTTGAACTCATTCTGTTTATTATGACAATTTTTGTTATTGTCCTCATAGGCGCTATTTGGTCTAGGATTGCATTGTGTCTGAATTGGGCACTACTAATATTGATCTCCCCTTAAAGAAAAGGTTTTGGAAACCTATAGTGTCACTATAAGCCTATAGGGGGAAATCTGCAACACCCCAGATCTGCACTGCTAGAGCGGAAGCACATGAACAACATGAAAAAACAAGGGAAGAAAATGATCCAAACAAATCTAGATTCTATATTAATAGAATACAATGACAGTATGGTAGAAGAAATGTCAGAAAAGGACTTCAGATTATACATGATTAAGATGATTTGTGAAGCAAAGGATGAGATAAGAGAGCAAATGCAGGCAATGAATGATAATACCAATAAGCTGAAAGAGCACCTGCAGGAAGCAAAAGATCATTTCAACAAAGAGATAGAGATTATCAAAAAGAAAAACCAAATGGAAATCCTTGAAATGAAGGAAACATTAAACCAAATAAAAAACCTCAATGGAAAGGATCACCAAAAGACTAGACCACTTGGAAGACAGAACCTCAGACAATGAAGACAAAATATTTAATCTTGAAAATAAAGTTGCCCAAACAGAGAAGATGGTAAGAAATCATGAACAGAATCTCCAAGAACTATGGGATATCATGAAAAGACAATTTAAGAATTATTGGAATTGAGGAAGGCACAGAGATACAAACCAAAGGAATGAACAACCTATTCAATGAAATAATATCAGAAAATTTCCAAACCTGAAGAATGAAATGGAAAATCAAATACAAGAGGCTTAGAGAACACCAAGTGCACAAAATCACAACAGATTCGCACCAAGGCACATTATAATGAAAATGTCTAATATTCAAAATAAAGATAGGATTTTGAAGGCTGTGAGAGAAAAGCATCAGATTACATATAGGGGGAAACCAATACAGATAGCAGCTGACGTTTCAACCCAGACTCTAAAAGCTAGAAGGGCCTGGAACAATATATTTCAAACTCTGAAAGAACATGGTTGCCAACCATGAATCCTATACCCAGCAAAACTAACCTTCAGATTTGAAGATGAAATAAAATCGTTCCAAGATAAATAAAAGTTAAAAGAATTTGCAAATAGAAAGCAAGCACTACAGAATGTTCTCAACAAAATATTCTATGAGAGGAAATGAAAAATAACAATGGAGGTCAGCAAAGGGAGGAACTGCCTTAGAGAAAATCTACTCAAAGGAGAAACCAAGCTGTTGCTCCCTGTCGGGCAATAAGATCTGATGTACCTCCTCAGGGCCCACCTGAGGAGAATATGGGGCAGAGCAGGATGATGAGTGTGGGTGGCAAAGGAAACAAACCAGAGCTGGGAGGTCTGTCAGTGCATGAGGCAGAGCAAGAATCTCATTTATTGAGGAAATCACACAACTTTTATGTAGGGTGTGGGCTAGGTGGGAACCAATTAGCTTAAAGGTCAGCAAGGCACAGGGGGTTCATGCAGGTGAGAGTCCCATAGGACTATATGGCAAGCATGAGGCGATCACGTTCACGGAACTGTTGTTAGCCAATCCCTGAAGGTCATCTGATTTATCGTCATTAACCTTTGAAACCGCCTGAGGCCATGATCTTGCTCACTTACCAGGGAGTGATGAGTCAGCCTGAGTTAGTTAACATGTCATTAATCCCAACACCAAACTAAGCTAAAAACCACACATAAGCCCAAATGACTGGGAATAGAAATCATATCTCAATAATAACCCTGAACGTCAATGGCCTAAACTCATCAATCAAAAGACATACACTGGAAGAATGGATTAAAAAGAAAGACCCAATAATATGCTGCCTGCAAAAGACTCATCTCATAGAAAAAGACATCCACAGACTAAAGGTGAAAGGATGGGAAAAAAACTACCATGCACATGGACTCAGTAAAAAAGCGGGAGTTTCCATCCTTGTATCAGATAAAGTGGACTTCAAGCCAAAGTTAGTCAGAAGGGATAAAGAAGGACATTTCATACTGCTTAACGGAACCATAAATCAGGAAGACATAATGATAGTAAATATTTATGCCCCAAATAATGGTGCAACCCTGTACATCAAACAAATCCTTCTCAATTTCAGGAATCAAATAGACCACAACACAATAATTCTGGGTGACTTTAACGCACCACTGTCACCACTAGATAGGTCTTCCAAACAAACACCAACCAAAGAAAACATAGAACTCAATAACACAATCAATAACCTAGACTTAATACATATATATAGAATATTCCATCCATAAATGAGTGAATTCACTTTCTTCTCAGCAGCACATGGAACCTTCTCAAAAATAGACCATATGTTATGCCACAAAGCAGCCCTTAGGAAATGCAAAAAAATAGACATACTGCCTTGTGTTCTATCACATCATAATGGACTGAGAGTAGAAATCAATGACAAAATAAAAAACAGAAATTACTCCAACACCTGGAGACTAAATAATATGCTATTGAATGAAACATGGGTAACAGAAAACATCAGGGAGGAGATAAAAAATGCTTAGAGGTCAACGAGAATGACAAAACAACATATCAAAATCTCTGGGACACTATGAAAGTGGTTCTAGGAGGAAAATTCATTGCATGGAGCGCATTCCAGAAAAGAATGAAAAGTCAACAAATAAATGACCTAACATTACAGCTCAGTGCCCTAGAAAAAGAACAGAATAAGAGCAAAAGTAGTAGAAGACAGGAAATAATTAAAATCAGAGCTGAAATCAATGAAATTGAAACAAAAGAAACAATTCAAAATATTGACAAAACAAAAAGTTGGTTCTTTGAAAAAGTGAACAAAATAGACAAACCCTTAGCCACACTAACAAAGAGAAGGAGAGAGAAAACTCAAATTACTAAAATTCATGATGAAAAAGGAAACATCATGACAGACACCACCGAGATACATAACATAATGAGAAGCTACTTCGAGAATCTGTATTCCAACAAAATAGAAACTACCGAAGACACTGACAAATTTCTAAAGACATATGCTCCTCCCAAACTGAACCAGCAGGACATACACAATTTAAACAGATCAATATCAAGCAATGAAATAGAAGAAGCCATTAAAAACATACCATACAAGAAAAGTCCAGGACCAGAAGGATTCTCAGCTGAGTTCTACAAGTCCTTCAAAGAAGAACTCATTCCAATACTTCTCAAAGTATTCCAGGAAATAGAAAATGTGGGTACACTACCGAACTCATTCTATGAAATTAATATCACCCTCATACCCAAACCAGGAAAAGACACACCAAGGAAAGAAAATTTTAGACCAATATCCTTGATGAATATACATGCAAAGATCCTTAACAAAATATTGGCAAACCGTATCCAAAATCATTAGGAAAATTGTGCACCACGATCAAGTGGGGCTCATGCCTGGAATGCAAGGATGGTTTAACATCCTTAAATCGATAAATGTAATCCATCATGTCAACAGAGTTAAGGATAAGAATCATATGGTTACTTCACTGATGCAGAAAAAGCATTTGACAAAATACAACACAACACCCCTTCATGCTCAAAACAGTAGAAAAAATAGGGATACTAGGAACATACCTGAACATTTTAAAGTTATTTATGCTAAACCCATGGCCAACATCATTCTTAATGGAGAAAAACTGAAACCATTCCCTTTAAAAATGGGAACAAGACAGGGATGTCCTCTTTCACCACTTCTATTCAACATTGTCTTTGAAACTCTAACCAGAGCATTTAGACAGACTAAAGAAATTAAAGGGATACGAACAGGAAAAGAGGAACTTAAGCTGTCACTATTTGCTGATGACATGATTCTATATCTAGAGGATCCAAAAACCGCCTCCAGAAAACTTCTAGACCTCATCAATGAATTCAGCAAAATAGCAGTCTATAAAATCAACACAAATAAATCTAAAGCTTTTTCATACACAAGCAATGGAACATCTGAAAGGGAAATGAGGAAAACAGCTCCATTTGCAATAGCCTCAAGAAAAGTAAAATACTTGGGAATCAATCTAACCAAAGAGGTAAAAGATCTCTACAATGAAAACTACAAAATGTTGAAGAAAGAAATTGAGGAAGACCTTACAAGATGGAAAGATCTCCCATGTTCTTGGATAGGCAGAATTAATATTGTCAAAATGGCCATACTACCAAATGTTCTATACAGATTCAATGCAATTCCAATTAAAATCCCAATGATGTACCTTACGGAAATAGAGCAAGCAATCATGAAATTCATCTGGAAGAATAAGAGCCCTAGAATAGCTAAAGCAATCATTAGCAGGAAGAATGAAACAGGCGTTATCGCAATACCAGAACTTCAACTATACTACAAAGCTATAGTAACACAAACGGTATTGTATTGGCATCAAAATAGACAGGTAGAGCAATGGTACAGAATAGAGGACACAGACACAAGCGCAAATAAATACAATTTGCTCATACTAGACAAAAGTGCCAAAAATATGCAATGGACAAATGACAGTCTCTTCAACAAATGGTGTTGGGAAAACTGGAAATCCATATGCAGTAAAATGATATTAAACCTCTATCTCTCACCCTGCACAAAAATCAACTCACAGTGTGTTGGGACTAATGACACATTAACTAACTCAGGCTGACTCCTTACTCCTTGTCGAGTGAGCTAGATCAAGGCCTCAAAGACGGTTTCAAAAGTTAATGACAATAAATCGGACCACCATCAGGGATTGGTTAACAACAGTTCTGCAAACGTATCCTGCCTAGCCTCCACCCTACATAAAAGCTGTGTGATTTCCTCAATAAACGAGATTCCTGCTGTGTCTCGAGCGCTGACAGACTTCCCGGCTCTGGTGTGTTTCCTTTGCCACTGACACTCATCATCCTGCTTGGTCCCATATTCTCCTCAGGCGGGCTCTGAGGAGGTACATAAGACCTCTTTGCCCAACAGGGAGCAACAGCTGGTGACCCATGTGAGGAAGACGAAGTCACCGACAGACAAAATGGACTCCGGGTGAGTGTACTCCCATAAAATATGGGACAGTCTAATTCCAAGTCTGACCCCTCCCTTGACTCCCTTAGGATTCTCCTTAGAGTAGAGGATTGGAACTCTCAGATAGCCAGGCGTTTCAGACCTGGAAGGCCCTCACTAAGGCAGCCCCTTGGCTGCCTGAAGCAAAGTTGTTTGACTGATCCACATGGGATTATGTAGAATAACTTGTTAGGAAGAGGGAAATCAATTTAGGGGAGGGTCCCCCATTAGGAGTCTGCTGTACATTATCCACCCTTAAGGCCTGCTTCTCTCCAGTACCTCCAAAAGTGGTCTCCAAGTTTCTTCCCAAAGAGCCGCCACCTAAAGAACCGTTGGCTCCTCCTGTTGCATTTCCTTCCAGAAACTTGCCACATAGTAAACAACATTGGGAGACCTTTAATGAGGAGCCCAAATCCATCTCCATCCACTCCACCCAAGGTTGAAGAACCACGAGGGCAGCCAGCCTCTACACATAGCGAGGGCCCACTTCTGCCCCGGGGAGGCTCATTGCCACCATCTTGTATTCTGGGGCCACATCAGACTCCAATGAAAGCCCTTGCCCTCCTCTTTCCGGATGGTGGGAAATCTTCCTGGTGGCCATTTTATGATACTGGGCAAGAACTCACAGACTCTAACCTCTCCCCTCCCTGTATGGCCATCCTGGTAAATGTTAAAATGTTAGTTTTGGAAGGAATGACTACCGATCACAAATTGGGGGCCTGTGCAGGGATGAAAGATCGCTCCAAGGGAAGGTGGATTGTGGCTACCAAAGATATTGGCACACAGCTTCCGCAAGCAAGGGAGCAGATGGAAAGGGATTCCTTATCTTCAAGTCTCTTCTTTCTTGCGCTTCTATGCTCTTCCTGCAAACTTGAACACCTCCTTCTTCTCCTCCTCTTAATCCCTCCTCCTCCTCCAACTTTGACTCTGCTGTTTCTGTTTCCATTCCCCAGTCCAGCCCACCTAGTCCTCCTGCCATGAGGTCCACATACGCTGGTGTGGAGGGAGTAACCAGCCCAACCATCAGTGGCATGTCCTAGTAAGGAGTATGATATCATAGCCCCAGTTCCCACAAGTATTGGGAGATAATTGTTTCACAATTTTCTGCCTCTAGACCTGAATTGATTACTAACCAGGAATAAGGGTTAAAATGCCCTAGGCACAAAGTTTCTGCTAAAACCTGTCAGCTCCTTCCAGATCTCAGTAAAGGCTTACATTGAAATGTAAATAGAGAAAGACTGAAGGCTCAGTAGGGGACTGGTCTCAAACCCAAGGAAAAAAATTAAAAGAAAAAAAAAAGAAAAAAAAAAGAGCCTTACTTGAACTCCAGCAAAAGTAAATTTTATGGTGCTTTACTAAAGTAATTAATGGCCGTATCATTTTTCCAGGACTATTGTTTTTTTTGAATTCCACATTTTTTTGAGCTCATGACTTTTTGATCAACTCTTTTTTTTATTCAACTAGAGTTTTTGAACATCTGTTACATTGCAATGGAGATTCACCTATAAAGTTACAAGGCCTTTGATTTTGTGTTATTTGTATGTCGTGCTGTCTGATGTCATGTTTTGTCTGTATTAAAACTGAGCACTCCTAAAATTAAAATTTAAAATTGGATCCAAATATTTTTAATTCACCTGATTTAAAAAGGTTCAATTTAAATTGGGTAAACTAATAGAAGTAAAATGTCTTCAAAATTAACTCACAAGTCTCTAGGTGGTCAAACTAATAAAATGTTGATGTTAAATAATATGTCTAATATCAATTGTTTGTAGGACTTTTCTTCAACAAGAAAAAGATGGCAAATACTGTTCAGGACAGTTGTCTGATATCTTGGTTTTAACAAAAATAAGTGAATCAGAGTTAACATGGGATTACTCATGTTTGTAGAGACATCTGATTAATTTACAAAGAAAAAATGCTAATTGTTAAATAACATTGAATACTCTTTAACTCCTTAAATTTCATGGGGTAACATGCTTAAACATTATTGGTGTTTTCATAGGTTGGTAAATAAAAGGGTTTACACAGTTAAAGCTATTTAAGGTTTTTCCTAAGGTGAAATACTAATGTTCTGATATAAACCAAACTTTAATCTATATGGTAAAATGACAAGGATTTCTTAAAAACACTAATTCACTCTTAACTTTGTGTCTACTAAGTTTTATTCTTTAGAACAATTAGTCTTAAAAATTAGGGTTTATACAATTATGGTTAAACAACTGTTAGAGTATTATACTACATTATAGAGTGTAATTTTTTATTTAAAAACTAAATTTGGTAATATAAAAGTGTCAAGGTAATTGTGAAATGGTCACTCTTTGTATATTAAATGTGTTCATATTTTCCAGCTATACAAGTTTTTAAAACAGGAAATTTATCAAGCTGCTATTCTTCAAATTAAACTTGTCTATCATGATAATTTTAAACTTATGAAGAGTAAATTTTATTGGGGATTTAACTAATGTTCATATAGACTCAGGAGTCAATATATGTAAACTTCTTAAAATGACATTTAAGAAAAAGTGTAATGTGCAGTAGCAAAAATGGGACAACAGTGATTGAGATTGGGGTCTCTGACCTCATGACTTTGGACAGTGGACTTCCTTGAGAGCTACACAGAGCTCCTAACTTTGCACTTTGCAGCTCTATCATCTTAGATCTACAGGCTCAACTTGATTCCTTGGCTGCTGTCATCCTGCAATGGCGAAGGAAGGAGGGCTTTGCCTGTTCCTTGGTGAAGAGTGCTGTTTCTACGCCAACCACTCTGGCATTGTGCAAGATAAAATAAAAAACCTACAAGAAGATCTGGAACGTCGTAGGAGTGAGCTCCACTCTAATTTCCTCTGGACTGGGTTACACGGGTGGCTCCCCTACCTCCTCCCACTTAAGAGACCGCTAATCACCTTTATCCTTGTGTTCACCTTTGGGTCTTGCATAATTAATAAGCTTATCCATTTCCTGAAAAGCTAGGCTGTCTGTGCAGCTCATGGTGGTCTGACAGCATTATACCACCCTTCATAATGATGATTGGGAGCCCAGTAGGATCATGGATCACTCATATCAGAACACTGGAGTCTAAGTGTCCCTCCCTTAAGCCCTTCTCCTCCTGAGGGGCCCACCTGAAGTGCTAAGGTGGTAGTCAATGACAGGTAAGATCCTCAGAGGAGGACAACATAAGACAGGCACACCTTCGAGTAAGGCAGACCCCCAAACTGCTAGGGTGATGTTCCATGATGGGTAAGACCCTCCCAGGGGCAACCTAAGACAGACACACCCTTAATATAAAACAAAAAAAGGGGATATGTTGGGACTAATGACATGTTAACTAACTCAGGCTGACTCATCACTCCCTGATGAGTGAGCTAGATCAAGGCCTCAAAGGCGGTTTCAAAAGTTAATGACTATAAATCAGACCACTGTCAGGGATTGGTTAACAACAGTTCCGTGAACGTGTCCTGCCTAGCCTCCACCCTACATAAAAGCTGTGTGATTTCCTCAATAAACGAGATTCCTGCTGTGCCTCGTGCACTGACAGACCTCCTGGCTCTGGTGTGTTTCCTTTGCCTCCCACACTCATCTTCCTGCTCGGCCCCGTATTCTCCTCAGGCGGGCCATGAGGAGGTACACCGAATCTTGCCCAACAGGGAGCAACAACAATGCATCAAGGACCTTGAAATCAGATGAGAGACCCTGCATCTTATAGAAGAAATAGTAGGTCCAAATCTTCAACATGTGGGTTTAGGATCAAACTTCCTTAACAGGAGTCCCATAGCACAAGAAATAAAAGCAAGAATCAATAACTGGGATAGATTCAAACTAAAAACCTCTCTCTCAGCAAAGGAAACTATCCACAATGTGAAGAGAGAGTCTACAGAGTGGGAGAAAATCTTTGGCACTCATACTTCAAATAGAGCACTAATTTCCAGAATATATAAAGAACTCAAAAAACTACACCAAGAATACAGATAACCCAATCAACAAATGGGCTAAGGATATAAACAGACACTTCACAGAAGAAGATATACAAGCAATCAACAAACATATGAAAAAATGTTCACCATCTTAGTAATAAGAGAAATGCAAATGAAAACTACCCTAAGATTCCATCTCACCCCAATTAGAATGGTGATTATCAAGAATACAAGCAACAATAGGTGTTGGAGAGAATGTGAGGAAAAAGGTACACTCATACATTGCTGGTGGGTCTGCAAATTAGTGCAGTCACTCTGGAAAGCAGTGTGGAACTTGCTTAGAAAATTTGGAAAGGACCCAGCATTTGACCCAGCTATCCCACTCCTTGGCCTATACCCAAAGTACTTACAATCAGCATTCTACAGAGATACAGCCACATCAATGTTCATAGCAGCTCAATTCACAATAGCCAGATTGTGGAACCAACCTAGATGTCCTTCAATTGATGAACGGATAAAGAAACTGTGGTATATATATACAATGGAATATTACTCAACCATAAAGAAGAATAAAGTTATGGCATTGGCAGGCAAATGGATGAAATTGGAGAATATCATGCTAAGTGAGATAAGCCAATCTCAAAAAAGCAAAGGACGAATGATCTCGCTGATAAGCGGATGATGACACATAATGGGGAATGGGAGGGGGGCAAGAATGGAGGAAGGAGAGACTGTATAGAGGGAAAAGAGGGGTGGGAGTGGTGGGGGGGAGGAAAAAATAACAGAATGAATCAAATGCCATTACCCTATGTAAATGTATGATTATGCAAATGGTATGTTGTTACTCCATGTACAGAGACAACATGTATCCCATTTGTTTACAATAAAAATAAATTAAAAAGAAAAAGAAAATTTAGTCTTATAATTCAGGAGTGAGCTGTGTATTGTGATGAAAGCCTATAATCCCAGCTACTCCGGAGGTTGAGGCAGGAGGGTGACAAGTTTGAGACCTGTGTGGGCAATTTAGTGACATCCTGTCTCAAAAGAAAAAGGGCTCAGGATGTAACTCAGTGTTAGAGCTCCCCTGGGTTCCATCCCCAGTATAGGGTGGTGGGGGGACATGGATTGAACCAGGAGTGATCCATATGTTGATCACCTAGAATCTTGATTGGCTGAAATTTAAAACCCAAGAGCCCTGATTCCTCATTAAATTTCTTTAATGTTAAAAATATTACTTTTGAGAAAATCTTTGTCAGAGATATCTGCTGTTACATACACGTTATCTTCTGGCATTATACCTAGTACTTTTTTCATAATTCTGAAGGTAGCCAGGTTTCCTGTAAATATCAGCATTTTATATGGCCAAAAGCAGTTAATAAAAACACTTTGTTTATTATAAGCCAAATGTGCTTGTACTTAAACCCACTCACCCCTTCCAAAGTTTTTGAAGCTTTGATGTCTTGATTTTGGTCTGTCCTTATATAAAATGCACCCACAGACACTTTTGCAGAGTTAACACAAACTACACATGGATGATACTTTGGAGACAAAGCAGAACTAGATAGTTCCTTCAGTGTTTCCATCACTGAATTCTGAGTTCCACTGGTGTCACACTGTCTCTCCAAACACTGACATTTCATAGTGTACACATGTAAAGACATCTACCTACATTGAATTTAAAAACTTATTTGTATAAAGGAAATTAAAAAAAAACCTTTATACAACAAATTGGTTTTAAAGAATACAAAAATAACATCTGTCATTTCTGTCATGTTGACAATTTGACATATATGCACAAGCAAGAGAAAAGTTCCAATTTAGTTCCTGGCCAGCTGTAGCTTGTTAAATATGAGCACATTGCCACTAAGTTTTCACATTGACAAGAGGAGATGTGTATTCAAACTATATAGTAAATACTGCAAGTCTCTGCAGGTATAAATGCTGGCTATAATAGTTTTGTTCTACTTGATTAAAATATGTCTTAAGCAGTCTCATATTAAGTGCACTAAAACCCACAACAGTTAGGAATCTATGACCTTATATAAAGAAATCCGAAGTGTACAAAATACAACTCCAAAAGCAAGGAATAATTACTGCCATGAAAGATTTTAAACTAAAAACTGCATAGAAATGCAATTTAAAACAGTAAATTGATTTATGTAACACTCAGGATAAAAAGGTCAGCAGTAAGTCCTACCAACACAATGCTTAACAAGGATTTAGAAAACGAAATACATTCTCTTTGGTGGTATGATGGTATAAATCAGATCTTCAAATCTATGGGAACAAGTCATCTGTCTCTGTCCTCTCAAGAAATTAGCTTCTTCTATAGTTGTTTTTAATGAAGTCTTTTATCCCATTTAAATCATAAGCAGGATAACACTCATATACCTCTTAGCAAATCTGTTTCATTGTGTCTTCCACTAAGTTGGCATTGGCCACTAATTACTGTTCCTTTTAACTCTTCATCTGTAGGTGGTTTCTTCATTTTTTTTTTTAATTAAAGGTTCATCATTTGAACTATCCCCAGATTCACTCTTGTTTGCGGTGGGGGGAGGGGGAGAACTGCTTTGATTCTTGGTGGTACTACTATCTGTCTTCTTAACATTTGCACTTTTTACAGACTTTTTATTTTTAGAAGTAGCTTTCTGTTTCACTTTTTCTTTATTAGAATTCTGTTATGATGGCTCCTCTTCATTTTCTTTATCTTCATCATCTGAAGACCCTTCCTTATTTTTGTCTTCATCACTACTAGATTCATCTGACAGAATTTCAGGACATTTGGTTCCCTTTGCCTTCCTTGCCATCCAGAACTATTCCGTTCATTTCTACTACCCTTGCTAGAAGTTTTTATTAGATTTTGACAATGGTTTGCCAGAAGGCTTTGGATGCATTAGGAAATTCAAGATCCTCTACACTAGTTCACCTGATCTCTCCAAATCAAGAACCTCACAGTTGCTCCTTAACATGGCATTTCTAAATTTTTTCAACATTTCTTCCTTCTTTTTATATTGGATACTTCCTTTTTAAAAATATTTTTATTTGTTTTAATTAGTTATACATGACAGTATAGAATGCACTTAGATACATCATATATAATGGGGTATAATACTCTCTTTTTCAAATGGAAAGCCACTGAACTGCCCCGCATTCTTCTTTAATGAGGACGCAATTCTTGGTGTGTCGTAAAGCAGTTTGTGTTGATTTCTAAGTTCATCTGTTTTTTTCTTGCTCAGAAAGAAATGTATTCTTTCAATTTCACAAAGTTTCTGCCCCTTTCCTTGTGTATGACTCTCTTTCTAAAGAAGACACTTGCATAGTCAACCTCTCCACTCTTTTCTTCTTCGTCTTGCCTTCCACAGTGAGACTCTTTTCTTTCTCCTGGTCCTCCTCGTCATAGTCTTCCTCCTCGTCGTGGTTCTCCACTCTGGGGCCAGGCATTTTGGGCTCCTTCTTGGATGTGGGCTGGGTGGGGACTCCGTGCCCGTCAGCGCAGATTCTGAGGCGGACATGCTGAGGGAGGCAGGCAGGCTGCTTTCTAGCAAGACGTTAGCATGCTGCTTCACAGAAATCTGAAGTACCTTATTTTTGTACCTAATTTGTTGGTAATTTTTATTATGAGATTATGTTGAATTTTTTCCACTATGTTGTCTTCATCTAGTGAGATAGTTGCATGGATTTCATCTCTCGTTCTGTGAATGTACTGTATCATATTGATGGATTTTTGCATTTTGAATCATCCCAGGGATAAATCCTACTTAATCATAGTTTGTGATCCTTTTAATCTGATGTCGAACTGGGTTTGGTAGTATATTGTTGTAGGTTTTTACATCTATGCTCATCAAGGATATTAGTCCACAATTTTCTTTTCTTGACTTCTAGTATAACTTTTGTGTCAAGGTTATGCTGACCACATAAAATGAGATTGGAAATGATCCATCCTCTTCAAAGTTTGAAGGAGAAGGATCAGTATTAAGTCTTCATTACCAGTGAAACTATTAGGTTCTGAGTTTTGTTTGCTAGGAGATTTTTGATTATTGATTGGACCACCTTCTTCATTATCTGTCTGTGTAGATTTTCTAATTATTCATGAATCAGTCTTGGTAAGCTTTAGGCATCTACTAATTTATACACTTGTTCTAGGTTATCCAAATTTGGGTGTATAATTATTTATATTAGTCTCTTAAGATTATTTTATTCCTGTGGTAGCAGTTGTAATCACTTTTCTTTCATTTCTAATTTTGAATATTTCCTTTTCCTTCTTAGTGTAGCAAAGGGTTATCAACTTCATCTTTTTAAAAGCCATTTCTTAGTTTCATTGACCTTTTCTGTTGTTTTTCTAATCTCCATATATGCACTAATTTTTGGAGAGGGAGAGTACCTGGGATTGAACTCAGGGGCACTCAACCACTGAGCTACATTCCCAGCCCTATTTTGTATTTTATTAAGAGACAGGATCTCACTGAATTGCTTAAGGCCTTGTTTTTGCTGAGGATGGCTTTGAATCTGCTATCTTCCTGCCTCAACCTCCTGATTCGAAGGGATTACAGGTGTGTGCCATTGTGCCTGGCTTCCAGTTTTTATTATCTATTTCCTTCTGATAATTTTGGATTTAGTTTACTCTTATTTTGATCTTTCTTTGAGGCATTAATTTAGGTTGTTTGAAATTTTTCTTTTTCTTTCCTTCCAGTCTTTCTCTCTCTCTCTCTCTCTCTCTCTCTCTCTCTCTCTCTCTCTGTGTGTGTGTGTGTGTGTGTGTGTGTGTGTGTGTACTTGTGAGATACTGGGACATGTACCCAGTAGTGCTCTAGCACTGACCTACATCCTCACACATTTTTTTATTTTTGATTGAGATAGAATCTTAGCACTAATTTACCCAGGCTGACCTCTAATTTACAATCCTCCTGCTTCAGCCTCCCAAGTTGCTGGGATTACAGGCATGCATGACCATGCCCAGATTTTCTTTTTTCTTAATATAAAAGTTTTTGTCTATATACTTCCTTTTTTTAGTTTTGGAGATAAAACCGAGAGTTTCCTGCATGCCAGGCAGACACTTTACCACTGGATCCACATCCCCAGCCCTGTATTTCCTTCTTATAGCTGCTTTTATCGATCTCCTAAGTTTTGGTATATTGTGTTTCTATTTTCATTTTGTTATTTTGCTTTTTGCTTTTTTTTCTTCTTTGACCATGTTTATTCAGGAGTATGAGGTTTAATTTTCACATATTTGTAAATTTTCAAGTTTTGCTCCTGTTATTGATTTCTATTTTTGTACAGTTTGGGTCAGAAAAGATACACGCCATAATTCCAGTATTATTATATTTGGTAGGTTTTGCTTTGTGATCAAACATATGAATCATCCTGGAGAATTTTCTGTGCATACTTACAAAGAATACCTATTCTGATACTGTTGGATGGACTATTTTGTATGTATCTGTTAGGTCTGCTTTTCTATAGTTTTGTTTAGGATCACTGTTCCCATCTTGATTTTGTGAATGATACATCCATTGTTCAAAGTGAGATAGTGAAATCCCCTACAATTTCCCTATCATTATCTATCCCTTCAATTCTGATGCATATTTAGGTACTTCAATGTTGTATGCATATATATTTATAATAATTACATGAATTGGACTCTGTATCACCATAATGACCTTCTTTCTCTCCTGTGACAGATTTCTTTTTAAATTTAAAGTCTAGTTTGTCTGAAGTAAACATAACCATCTCTGTTCACTCTCTTTCGATTACTATTTGCATAGAATAACTTTTTCTATCATTTCACTTTCAGTCAAGTATGTCCTTAAAGCTAAAGTGACTCGAGTAAGATTTTTAAGCCACCAATTAAATACTACTTAATTCTACTACTAACAAATATTTTGATTACATATTAAAGGGCATTCTGGTTAAAGAAGTGTTTGCTTTACAGTAATGGTTTTAGGAGGTGGGACTTTTGGAATATGATCAGGTTATGAAGGTGGAGCCCTCATTAATGAGATTAATACTCATAAAAGGAACCCTGAAGAGTTCCTTGCCCAATCCTCCACATGAGGACCAAATGAGAAGACAGCATCTATGAACCAAGGAGTAGGAGTTACCAGACACATAATTTCCCATGCCTTGTTATTGGACTTGCAGTCTCCAGAACTGTGAGAAATAATTTTTTATGGTTTAAAAAGTATAATTCTTATTCAATTTTTTGAAATGTATTAGTTATCATATTTTTAAAAAATTAGTACAAAATTATTAACTAAACTTTACTGTAGACTTAGCAATGGAGAAGAGTTAATATACCTTTTTTGTGATAAAGAATACTTTTCTGTGAGCACTTCTGAAGTTGCTTTGAATATTGAAAAAAACGTGTGAAATTTTCTTTCTTAACAGCTTGAACTACTGAAAAAGAAACAATTTCCCTCCTTTTTATCTTTATGAGCGAAACATATTTAGAGCATTAGTTGTGATTGTCAAACAACTGTTAACTGAATCTTAATCCTGTTCCCAATACTAGAGATTTGGTCAATATTATGATTTAGTGGAATCCCATTTAAAATCTTAGAGTAAATAATAAAACTCTAATCCAGAAAAATCAGACTGGGATCACTACTTTTCAAAAAACTATATTCATTTCTTCTTTTTAAAAGTTTATTATTTTTTGGTTAACATTTATTAATTTTATGTATTAATGGAGTTCAGTGTGATATTTCTACAAATGTATATTGTGCACTGATCATATCCAAACTCCTTTTATCCACCCTCCCTCTAAATACCCTTCCCAACTTCTATGAAGCTTCTATTAAACAGTATTCCATAGGTTGACTTTTTTTTTTTTTTGATACTGGGGATTGGTATTGAACCAAAGAGTGCTTAACTGTTGAGCTGCAACACCACCCTTTTGATTTATTTATTTTTATTTTTGACACAGGGACTTGCTAGGTTGCTTAGGGTCTCACTAAATTGCTGATGCTGGCTTTGAACTTGTGATCCTCCTGCCTTAGCCTCCCAAGTCACTGGGATTATAGGCATGTGCCACCAGGACCAGTCACAGGTTGACTTTGTAAGCTACCACATATGAGAGAGAAACTGTTGTATTTGTCTTTCTATGTCTGGCTTATTTCACTAAACATAATGTCCTCCAGTTAATTCTGGTTTGCTGCAAATGACAGGGTTTTATTCTTTATTGCTGAACAATACTTTACTGTGTTTACATATTACATTTTCTTTACCCATTCACGTGCTATTGGGCTTCTAGGTTGATTTCATAGCTTAGAAGAAAACAGGAGAATCACCTCAAGGCATTGATATAGGCAATGAATTTCTGGATAGAACCTTAAAAGTTCTTCATATTGATAATGAATTCATTTTCTTAAATATGTTTCAAATAAGCAAACTATATATGTTTCACAGGTTATCAGGTTAAGAATCTTGCTGTAGGAGGCTGGGGAAATAGCTCAGTTGGTAGAGTGCTTGCCTCGAAAGCACAAGGCCCAGGGTTCAATCCCCAGCCCTGCCAAAAAAAAAGAAAAAGAATCTTGCTGTAGATAGTTACCATTGGCCAAGAAGCTGGTCCTGGTTTAATCAGTTATAAAAGATAAAATGAATGAATACTAGATAATATGTGTGTGTGTGTGTGTGTGTGTGTGTGTATATATATATATATATATATTTATGTATAGAAGCAGATGGTTTGTTTCATAGGTCCCTCTCCAGAACAGAGAACAAAAAAGAATTGATTTCTCTGGGAGTATCTCTGCCTGTATCTGTGTTGTTCAATATTCCATAGGTGACTTAGAAATGAACACAAATGGAAGTTTTTCAAAACTGCCAATAGACAGCAAAATGTAGTTATACTAGATATTAGAATCATGATTCAAAAATCCCTTAGCAGACTGAGGTTTTCAATGTAATCAATTAATTTAAAGCTAACCAATTTGTGTTTAGTCACACACACACACACACAATATTGACAATGGGGTAGTGCCCAAAATACCCTAAAGGTTTTTACATTTAGACTCCATATAAATGATTGTTTTATAACAATCTCAGAACATTTTTATAAATAGATTGACTTGTCTTGTATAGCAAGTTTCTTGCTTCAGTTTTCCCAGCCATTAACTATGCCAAGAATGTCATAAAAAGTATTCTATAGAGAAATAGAGATGGTACAGAATGAGCATCAGTGTTTTGGGGATTTCATTTCCTTGAGATTATGATTATAAAATAGATTTCCTTCTTTCTTTTAGTCATGTCTTCTAAAAGTAACATTTTCTTTCACCAAGATTTTGTTCAGTTATTAGTTCACTAGTTCAGAACTAGGCTGAGAACACACAGAATCTCACCTAAGTCTCAGAACAGTGTTATCTCCACTATCATATCATTGCATGCTTAGCAGAGACAGAGGAATTTATGACTAAAGCACATTCCCTTGCCCTCTTGTCTCTCCAACTCTTTGTCTCCACTCAATCTATATTTAAATGCATTGTTTATAGTGACTAGTATATTTCTGAGCAAACACTACAAACCTGATAAATGCATGCAAAAATGATCCATTCACTTGCCTGCTTTTATGTAAGTTTTCACATTTCTGCATGCTTTTATGATAGTGAAAAGCTATTAAAATGGAATGCATGCATTCCTTTGTTCTCTGTGCACTTCCATTTAAAATATCTGTCTTTCTTTATGTCCCAGAAAATGTAAGTAATACGAAATTGCTTCAATAAACCTTTACATTCATATATACATTTTCACATTAAGAGCTGGCATAACCTGACATTTGTTGAATTATTGATATTCATATAACTGTTTGTAGACATTTGAATGCATACTATTGAGAAAAGGTTGAATTGATCAGAATCTTCTGAATTGCATATGCAAATATCAAAGAACTGCTATTTATTGCTATTCCAGAGTAAATGGTATTAAACTGACTTATCGAATATTTACATTGTGCATGTTGTATTATGACCATGTTATTTTAGAGCTATGTGCTCTTAAAACACAGAAATTCAGAAGCTTTGGCATGATGGCCACTATAAAAATAATAGTAGGGGAAAAATGCCTTGCAAGTTTATATGTAACACTTAAAAGTAATATTTGACAGTTAATTTTTAGGATGGGTGAATTATTATAAAAATTAGTAATGTTGTGTTTTAAGAGACTCATACATTCCTATGACACTTGTGTATAAATGGTTTTAGAACTTTTCATGACCATCATTTCATGTCTCCATTTGTGTTAGTCAGTTTTCCATTGCTCTGACAAAATACTTGAAGTAGAACTTTAAAGAAGGAAAGAATTATTTGGGCTCATATTTTCAGATGTTTTAGTACATGGTTGGCCCAGTCATGTTTGGGTCTTTGTTGAGGCAGGACATCATGAAAGTTGGAACATGTGGCAGAGGAGGCTGCTGAACTCATAGTGGTCAGGAAGTAAAGAGAATTTGCTTTCTTAACAAAGCCTTTCCTCCCAAACCCATTAAGCTATGAATCCATAAATGAATTAATCCAGTCATGATCTCACAGCCCAAAGGCCCCATCTCCGAACAGAGTTGCAATGGGAACCACGTCTCCAACCATGAGACTGGGGGATATTTAAGATAAAAACCATACCACCTTATTAGTCTACCCATAAAAACTTGCATTAACTTTAATGTTATCCTTCTAAGCATTGCTACCATCCTCTAAATACCCAGTTCTGTACCAGGAAGAACAACAGCCAAGATTATGGGGTGACGTAACTGAATAGAAGCTGCTTGTTGGTATTGCTTTTCCTTGCATTCTTCCTTCTGACCTTCTCCCTGATTCTCCATTATGTTTACATCTCTTGGAGCTTTCTTTTCATGTCTCTGAGGAGTAGCTTTCAAAATAAAGGACAGATTGTTGTTGTCAGATTCCCATCAGAAATGCATAAACAAGAGTGTAGTATTAATAACAATTATCACCTCAACAAGAAAATCTGAAATGTTAATTTTAACTTTCCTCTGCTTTTCTGTATCATTTTAACTACATGGAAACAAACAAACAAAAAAATCCCTTTGCAAATGTATTTCAGCTGATTGGCTTTAAAGCATTGCCATGAAAGCTAAACTGCTTTCTAAGGTCCCCTTGGTTCCAAACTTTAAGTTCTACCCATCATATTTATCATAATTAATCAACATGCCTGTCAAAAAAGCAGTCAAATCTACCGTCCCCACAATGTCCTGGATCACAGCCCACATGGAAAGGAGCTGAATTTTTTTCAGCTCTCTTTTTTCAACTTGTTCTAATTTATACTATTTAATCCCTCTGAGAGTTTTTTGTCTCTTACTTGAGTAATTTCTAGATAGGCAACTCGGATTAACTTGATCTTGAAAATTATGGCAAATAGAACGGCATCTTTCAGGCACTTTGACAAATAGACAGGGAGACACTATTTTTTTTTTTTAATATGGTCCCTTCAAAGTGTAACAGTGGTCCACTTCACCTTTTGAATATAGGTCTGAGGCTTATTTTTTGTTTTTGTTTTTGGAGTTAGTTTAATTAATTTATGACTTAACTTTCCTTTTTTTTAATTACTTAGATATTATCCTTCCTCTCTCTCTGCCCTTCAAAGGAAGAGATTTCAAATGGATGGAAATTGGATGGACTTAATCCTTTTTTTTTTTTTTTTTTGTACCAGGGATTGAACCCAGGAATGCTTAACCACTGAGTCACATCCCCAGTCAATGTTTTACTTTTTAAAAATTATGTTTTATTTTTACAGACTGCATTTTGATTCATTGTACACTAACAGGGTACAACTTTTCCTTTCTATGGTTGTACATAATGTAGATTCACACCTTTCATGTAATCATACATGTATATAAGGTAATGATGTCTGTGTAAGTCCACTATCTTTCCTTTTCCCACCTCCTCCCACCCCATTTCCTTCTACACCATCCAAAGTGCCTGTATTCTTCTCTTAGCCCCCTTGGTCACTTCCTTCCCCGGTTAGGTCTCATCATCCACTTATCAGAGAAAACATTTGGCCTTTGGTTTTTGGGGATTGGCTTATTTCACTTAGCATGGTATTCTCCAATTCCATTCATTTACTAGCAAATGCCACAATTTTATTCTTCTTTATGTCTGAGTAGTATTCCATTGTGTATATATGCCACAGTTTCTTTATCCATTCATCAATTGATGGCATCTAGATTGGTTCCCCAATCTAGTTTTTGTGAATTGAGCTGCTATAAACATTGATGTGGCTGCATCACTGTAGTATGCTGATTTTAAGTCCTTCGTGTATGAACTGAGGAGTGGGATAGCTGGGTCAAATGGTGGGTCCATTCCAAGTTTTCTGAGGAATCTTCACACTGCTTTCCAGAGTGGCTGCACTAATTTGCAACTCCATCAGCAATCATTGCTATGAATCTTCTGAAACAGAAATTAGGAAAAGTACTCCATTCACTATAGCCTCAAATAAAATAAAATACTTGGGAATCAATCTATCAAAAGGGTGAAAGACCTCTACAATGAGAATTGATACTGCTGTTTACTGGCGACGAGTTCTGCTTCCTCAAATGTTGAAGTTTGAACATTAGAGGAGCACACCAAGGCAAGTGTTATTAAGCAGGTTTTATTTAAAGGTAATTGTAAGAGCCCAGAAACCACTCCAGACATGGAAACTCACATAAGAGAGTTTATTAAGCAAACAGGCAGAGTGTCTCCCTGCAGGATAAGAGAGAAAATGAGAGGAAAAGAGAGAGAGAGAGAGAGCGCATGCAAGAGAGAGTGAAAAGTCAGGAGGAGAGAGCATGAAAGCGAGGAGGGGGGAGAGAGAGAGAATGGTGGGGGAGCTATTCTTAAGCAGTTGAATTCCGCCCGACTAACAGAGGACCAATAATGGAGAAGGATACTTGCAAGCTGACTGGTGAACCAATAGCTAGCTAGGATGTTCACAGACTGACAAGTAGTTGGGAGGCGGGGAAATGGCTGCAGCGGAAAGGGCAGGGAGAGCAGCTTTCAGACTAAAAAGCTAGGTTGTGATGCAGCAGAAAGGGCGGGAGAGCAGCTTTGTATTACATTACCCCCTTTCTGTTTTTATAAGAAAGTCTTTTGTTCTCCAGTTCTTTCCCGCCTTATGTCTCCTTCCTGCCTACGTGACTAGGCCTGGTTTTGCAGGTGAGAGGTAAAAAGTAAGAAGCGGATGTGGCAGGGGAAGGGCCAAAGTAATTCAGTCAGGCAAGGGCACAGGGGGACATTAATTAGCACCCCTTGCCTGCAATCCTTGATAAGGGCAGGGAAATATGAAAATCAATGGGCTCCGGAGATCTTTGACATTCCATTCTCCCAGGGGCAGTCTCCAACTTCCAGACTTCCAGAGGCAGATGGTTTTCATGGACTTCATTTCCTTGATTTGACTGATCCCCTATTTCTATACTAACTGCCTGTCTCCAATTCTGGCTTCATTCCCCCCTCTAGTTTTAGGAACTCCTTTACTGCTGTAGGGAAAGGGGATGATAACCACTCTGGATACTTTGAACTGGAAGGGGACAGCATGGTGCAAGCAGTTTGGAATTCCCTTTTAAAAATTGGGTCAATTGAGGAGTCCAAGTTAGAAGTCTGGCTGGGAAAGAACAAGTTGTAAAGGCATCTGGGGGCGGGTGCTTCTATGAGAGAAGAACAAAAAGACATGAGTACTGAAATGAGATTAATACAAAGTAAATTTGGAACATGTCAATGAATATCATGAAGATGACAGAAGTCAAGAATCCCTCACCAGGAGGTGGAAGAACTGAGAAATTGTTACCATAACATGGCCTAACAAAGACTGGAGAGGATGAGGCCTTTATTTGGGAACTTTAACATTGTCCAGGTTATCAGGACTGTAAACACAACATTTAACTCTTAATGTCATTGATGTCCCCAGAAAATATAGTTAAGCTACTTAATATCATCTCATTTTTGTAAAATTTCTTTTTATTGATATAATCTGTGTTTAGTAGAGATCTCTATATTTCTCTGTTACTTAGGACTTGATAATCATACTAGCCAACATAGATTAAGCCTACCTGTGTAATTTAGGAAGGTCTATAGGCCTTAAACTGACTAAAAACTTCTGACTCTGGCAGTTTCTCTTGATAGTTATCAGGCACATTTGCCTAAGAATCTCTCTTTTGTAGCTTCCAGTCTTTATTCTAGTGGGCTAACACAAATGTATATTTTAAGTTACATTTAACTATTGTTTCTTTTAAATGCCCGAGAATGGCTATATTTTGGTTTTAACTGTTTTGCTAGGTGTCTAAGATCAAGTTGGTCAAATAGATCTGTTCCTGCCTTGTTAAAGAGTCAGCTGAGTTCCCATAAGGGTCACTCATGGGGAACTTGAGAGCAACTTCTTAGCTCCATTAGTGCCGTCTGTTAGGCAGGGTCTCCTCGATGAGGAAGCTTCCCTAGGAAGCATCAGGGATGTCTCCCTTTTCCAATGACCCTCCTCTGCAGCAGGTGCACTGATTGGCTTTCTATCCTCTAGTGGTCTCACAACCTCCTGGATTGGGAGGTCGTATGACCTAGAGTTTCAAAGCTCCTTAGAGAATTCCTCTCATTCCCTGGGTTCAAGCTGACTTTGAGGGCAAGATAATGGTTTTCCTTGGCCTCTGTATTTAATTTCAATCTCTAAGTTTGACCTTAACCATCTAGCAAGCCAGTCTCACCAATCATAAAGTAAGAGTGCTGGGCTTTAATTTCAATGTCTTTGACTTTACAGTTATTTACCCCCTTTTATCTAATTGGGGTCTACATTATCTATACTATAGGTGATGGCTTACTATTTCAAGTTAATTTACAGTGTTTGCGCTTAAAGCAGTACTTCTGCAAAATATTATCAAACAAGTGTACTGACAGTATTTGCTGTCTCTTTCCTGTTGAAGAAAAGTCCTAGAAAAATTGTTAGACATTTTATAAACATCAACATTTCATTAGTTTGACCACCTACAGACTTGTGAGTTAATTTTAAAGACATTTTACTTCTATTAGTTTACCCAATTTAAATTGAACCTTTTTAAATCACGTGAATTAAAAGTATTTGGATCCATTTTTTAAAAAAATTATTTTTATGCATGCTTATATTTAACACAAAAGCAAAGGCCTTGTAATGTTTATCTCCATTGCAATGTAACAGATGTTAAAAAAATAACTCTAAAGTTGGATAAAAAGAACTGATCAAAAATAGTCATGAGCTCAAAAAAATATAGAATTTAAGGAAAAAAAAAGAGTCCTGGAAAAATGATATGGCTGTTAAATTTTTTGGTAAAGCATCATATAATTTCTTTTGCTGGAGTTCAGGTAAAACTTTTTGCCTTTTTTTTTCCCCTTGGGTTTGAGACCAGTCTCTGACCTTCTCCATTTACATTTCAATGTAAGCCTTGACTGAGATCTGAAAGGAGCTGAGATAACGGTTCTAGCAGAAACTTGATGCCTAGGGCATTTTAACCCTTTTTCCTGGTTAGTGATCAACTCAGGGTTGGATGCAGAAAATTGTGAAACATTATCTCCCACTACTTGTGAGCAATGGGACTGCTCTATCATACTCCTTACTGCGACATGCCACTGACTTTAGGCTGGTTACTCCCTTCACACTGGCCAACTCCTGTAGGGGGACTAGAATATGTACGTAGGACCTCGTGGCAGGAGGACTGGGTGGGCTGGTCAGGAGAATGGAAGCAGAAACAGAATGGGGCAAAGGAGATGGAGAAGCAGTGGCCGGAGGGGCCTCTACCGCAGCGGACCGGTATGGGGGTGGTTTGTTAGCTGAGTTGAAGTCAGAGGAGGAGGAGGGATTAAGAGGGGGAGAAGAAGCCAAAAGGAGGCGTTCAACTTTGCAGGAAAAGCAAAGAAGCGCAAGAAAGGAAAGACTTGAAGATAAGGTCTCCCTTTCCATCTGCCCGCTCGCTCACAGAAGCTGTGTGCCATTATGTGGCCATTTTGGACTGATTATATAAAGGGTACTGTGGCCAAGTATCATTACACAAATGAATAAGTTTTGATGGCTTTAAGCCAGGGGTCAGGCAAAGGGTTCTAAAGTTGTCTAATAGACATCCCAGGGGTGAATCTGCCAGAATCAGGACCCAGATCCCATGGTGGAGGCTGATACAGCCAAGTCAGTATTCAGAGCATCTCAAGGTCAGAGTAGTTGGTTGGAGACTAGAAGGCAGCACAGAGAAGGGGTCCTCACCCAAGCATCAGTCTGTGTGCCAGGCAAAAGCCGAGAGAGTTGAGGACCTGACATCAGGATTTTTGAGAGAGAGCTAGCATGAAGAGGAGCCTCAACCCTGAGAGAGACTCTCCACCATAAAATCAGGAACCCACCCAGCAGATAAGACTGACTAAGGAGGCCAGCCATAACTATAAAAGTCGTGTTTGGGGGTACCCCACCCCTCAGCCGCCTCGAGGGCCCTGGACACTCGATGGTCACTTCTCAGGTTGGCAGAAGAGTGTTTAAGACAGCCTAGGGGAACCCGCCTAGGGAACTCACCAATCTGAAGTTTGGTGATGGATGCAGAGCAGAGCGTCTGAACAAATGGAAGGTGAGGCTGTGTCCGGGGGGCACTGGGGCATCAGATGAGGTTCCACTTGCTTAAGAGACAATGCAAGAGCCCATTCGAGTCACAGCACTAATGTTAGAACCCAGAAACCACTCTGGACACGGGAACTCACATAAGATAATTTATTAAGCAAATAGGCAGAGTGTCTCCCTGCAGGGTAAAAGCTAATTCATCTGATTCTGAAAAGGGTACTTTCTAAACAACAAACACAAACACACACACACACACACACACACACACACACACACACAAATGGAAAGAACAATAAAATTTAAACTCAGTTCATATTAGAATGAAAGTAAACTATACATTACTGCAAAGGAAAGGCAATGATGAAATTAATCAATAGATTAGTACTGACTGTGTTCCAAATATGGTAGCTATAGTTCCAGTGTGTCACAATCACCACATAGTAGGCAAGCAATAAATATTTGATAAAAGAACAGAAGCCTAGCTAATTTACAGATGGTTTATGGAAAATCTGTTCAATAAATGTTTATTGAGAATTTAATGCATGAAATCTGATGAGAGATCAAATTGAAAGTCACAGGATCTTATCAGCAAGGATCTATGATAATCAAAATCTCATTTATTAGGTATTTTATTTTTCCCTGGTAAAACTGCAAGATTTCTTGAAAGAAAGAAAAATATTAATTTATGCTAATAAGCACTTACAAGAATATTCTAACACTTACAAGAATATTCTAACAAGAAACTCCTCTGGACTAACATCACTGTGCTAGACATTTTCAATAAAACCACCCAATCTGAAGCAATAATGTTTTTTAAAAATTAAATTAAAGCAGTATGTTGTTTGATTGGGTTGATAGTACAGGAATGAATTTATTAGAAGAATCTATTACAAAGCAATAATAAATGCTCTTATAAAAGGAAAACAGTAGAGATACATTTTGATATGGAAGAATTTGAGAATCAGGTTTTTAAAGCTTTGAAAGCATTTAATGCAGTAGTCTAATTTTATAGAAATGGAAACTAAGGCTCTAAAAGAACCAGTCATAAAATGAGTGAGAAATAGGAGTAAAATTTAAACTTGGTCCATCTCAATCAAGTACTCTTTCTTTTATTCTTGACAACCTGCAGATATTGAGTTTCATTTTGTGTTCCAATGTCAGGAAAAGACAAAAGTTGCCAAAGATCAGCTTGGTGCACTTGCCTATCTATTTTTATCTAGATATAATGTTGAAAATGACTTATGCACTACATATTGTCACATACATGTTTGACCTATGTATTATTGAATCATTCTTGCATTATTTGCCAGAAATTTAAAACTAGGAGGTTTTACATATGATTCTACATTTGAGAATTTTTCTTGAAAAAGGAAAAGATTTGGCAATACTGGGTTACATTGCCCACATGACAAAATTGACTTGACCTGGATAGGACATTCCACCATTTAAGAAGTCATGGTACTTCAGTTTATCACAATTCCCATTCATTTCTATTGTTCTCACACAGCCTGTTCCCACTCATTTATATTTACATTCTATATACCTCTGTAGCCCAAGTTGTTGAGTTTTAACTTCTGAAATCAATCTTAAAAAAATATTTTAGTGTTCCATGACTACAAGACTTTTTATTTTTATTTTTTTATTATTTATTTTTTATTTTTTAAAGACTGCATTTTGATTCATTGTACACAAATGGGGTACATCATTTCGTTTCTAAGGTTGTACACCATGTAGATTCATACCATTCGTGTAATCATACATGTACATAGGGTAATGATGTCTGTCTCATTCCACCATTTTTCATACCCCCACCCCCTCTTCCCTCTCATTTCCCTCTATGTAATCTAAAATTCCTCCATTATTCTCTCACCCCCATCCCTCATCCCCATTATATATCATCATCCACTTATCAGGGAAATCATTCAGCCTTTGGTTTTTTGGAATTGGCTTATGTCACTTAGTATGATATTCTCCAATTCCATTCATTTATCTGCAAATGCAAGCACAAGAAATCAAAGCAAGAATTGATAAATGGGATGGATTCAAACTAAAAAGCTTTTCCACAGCAAAGGATACAATCAATAATGTGAAAAGAGAGCCTACAGAGTGGGAGAAAATCTTTTCCACACACCCTTCAGATAGAGCTCTAATCTCCAAAATTCATAAAGAACTTACAAAACTTTACACCAAAAATACAAAGAACTCAATCAATAAATGGGCCTAGGAACTGGACAGACACTTTACAGAAGAAGATACACAGGCAATTAATAAATATATGAAAAAATGTTCATCATCTCTTGTAATTAGAGAAATGCAAATTAAAACAACTCTAAGATTTCATCTTACTCCAATTAGAATGGCTATGATCAAGAACACAAACAATAATAGATGTTGGCATGGATGTGGAGGAAAAGGCAAACTTTTATGTTGCTGGTGAAGTTGCAAATTGGAGCAGCTACTCTGGAAAGCAGTGTGGAGAATCCTCAGAAAACTTGGAATGAACCCACCTTTTGACCCAGTTATCCCATCCCTCAGTTTATACCAACAGGACTTAAAATCAGCATACTACTGTAATGTAGCCACATCAATGTTCAATGCTGCTCAATTCACACTAGCTAGATTGTGGAACCAACCTAGATGCCCTTCAACAGATGAATGGATAAAGAAACCGTGGTACATATATACAATGGAATATTATATGAACCTTTTTAATAAGTAGGAAATAAGAAATCTGAAATGCTTAACACTATAGAAAGATGATTTAAAACTGATTGTGGTATTATTGTAAATATTTCTGTAGTGAGGGTCATTTATTCCTTCATTAGTCAGCAAATGTGATTTTAAATTAAAGTGAAGTATGTTAAACAAGATGACTAGTAATGAAATAATTTACTGTGACACATCTACAGGTTTAACAAGAAAATAATTGAGCAAATTTCACACACTCAAAAAATAATGTTTGCTTTGGTTGCAAATGGTATAATTCAGTCCAGTTATGGTACAACATCCAAATGGTGAGAATTGTTAATCATAGTGTCAGGCTTCCATGTTATCAACTAAGTATTTATGACTTAATAGGTTCCTGATAAAGCCTACAATCCAGCAGGTAGCTAATCAATAAAAGAAAGTATATGAGTACAGGCAGAAATGTCTACTTCCTAAACTAATGCCAAAACCAAAGGTTAAATAAGTAAATGCACCTTCCATTTCTTTTGTCTATGAAGTATCACAAAGCTTGCTTAACCATTTTGAAAAATAAATTCTAAAATGACCTGATATTTTCAAGTCATATAGACTATTATAGAGTGAAATTTATTCAAAATAAAAGACATTTGCAATATTACATTCTTTTTCTTTTTAGACTAATTTAAGATGAAAAATCATGTCAAATATTACTTTCAAAGTTGATTTGGAAATTCTTAAATTGCCCACTGGAGGGCCTGAGTTAACTGGAATATTACAATTATTATGGATCCTTGTTCAAATTCTAGAAAATCAGTCAAGGTAAACTATTTTCAAGAGTCCAAAGCAGATATTATAATGTTATTTTCTTTACAATATTTCTCTTTAAAATCACTTTTTCTTTTCCCAATATTTTCTTAATAAATCTTGTTATGAGCATATTCTAGTAAAAATCCTTGTGACAGTGAAACACTATAAATGACTATTATTTAATATTTTCAACAGTCCTCTAACAGGCATATGTATTTTCTGTGCTGCCACTGAGTAACAAATACAGCTAAGCTAGAATCTTGGACATTGATTTCACTCCATTAAATCTTCAAATAGAACACATTTTGTAACTGGCTAACAGAGTATTTGGTGGGAAATTATGATGTTATAAGTTATTCTGTATTAAAAGAGATCATAACACAATAAAAATTATCCTACTCAATTTTCAATGTATAAAAATATTTATATAAAGTTGATTATATTCCTAATGATATTATGTGATTTGGTGCTTTTATTTATGAACATATCTATGAACAAATGCTAATCAACAAACATCATTTGACTATCACAAGTAGAAATCACTCTGATTATAGGAATTAACTCTGCAGGAAATTTAAATTCTGATTGGAATATCTAGATGCACATGAAAGTGTAAACATACATAGAAAATTAGGTAGGATAACAGTATGAAAAATAATTCTCATAGGTTCATTTTTTTTTTTACTGCAGCTTCATTCAGGCATAACAACTTAGCCTCTGAGAGATATCCCCAAAGCTAAAGAGCTTACTATTTCATGAGATGGCTCATATCTTTGTGGGGTTTTTTTGGGGGGTAGATGTCTGCCAAGAGACAGATTAAATTAAACTATAAATTTAATTCTAGATTCTCAGTTCCTGGAACATGTTATGCACTCAATTAAATTTTTTGAATGAATGTACTATTTTATACTAAGTCAATGTTACCTCTACAATTTCTTTCTCAGTACCAACTAAATATGTTTTTCTGATTAAGAAAAAAGAACTAGCCTGGCATCTTTCAATATGAAGAAACTTTACATATTTAAAGACAATTTTTAAAATCATAAAGTTCTAAAACTGAAAGAGTGCCTTGATTTTCAAATTAAGTTACTTGCCACCAGTATATGTGCCAAGGCTTAGAGAAGAAAACAAGATATATAGGGCTATGTTGTTTTGTAGCATCTCCTGAAAAGTGATGCATGAAAATCTTTTCATATTAAAGCAAACAAAAATATGTGGTGATATGGTATGGAAAATACACATGATTTATTCAAATGAAATACAAAATTTCAAAGAAATATCATATTTGTAGAGGAATGTTACAATACATTGAGATCTACAAAGAAAGCATAGATATTTTCCTTATCTATTAAAGGTCATTTGGTAGAAATTTTTGAGATTATTTAAGTTTATCACTACATTGTATCAATGTGGATGCTGAAATCCAGAAAGCAGAAATTATTTTAAAGAGGCTACTATATATATCAATGGAAAATCCTGATTAAAATCCATATAATTACTAATAATCAATAAATTCCTTCAATTGTGCATGTGACATATTTCAATATTCCTCATTGTCTCTATTATCCTCCTGCCTCTATATGCCTTGCAATACAATGCCTTTTCAAGCTACCTTTTAAATTACTAACAATGATTTCTGTCTAGAACATAAGTCAATGTATCAAACTTACCTCTTTTTTATTGGTTTTTTTAAGTTATATATGACGGTAGAATCCATTATGATATAATTATGAAAACATGAAATATATCTTATTTGAATTAAGACCCCATTCAAACTTACCTCTGAAAAAACATTCAACAATTCAAGGGTGTAGTTCAGTGGTAGAGCACTTGTCTAGTATGTACATAGCCTTAGTTTTAGTCCCCTTATTGCCAAAAAAATTTTTAAATGTCAATACCAGAAAGAATGCAAGTATCTAATACACAAAAGTAAGGGGACATGTTAAAGGAGCATGGGAGCTAAACTTTAAAACATCTCAATGGGTAAAGTTGGAGCAATTTGAGTAATAATTAATAAAACATTGACATGAAATTCAAAATATAAAATAAGTTTTCAGGAAGTCATAAAACATATTTGAAGAAATATTTAAATGGGAGGGAAGACAAATCTACCTTACAGAAAAAACTCCAAATAATATGTATAGTTATAATTCTTATCAAGAGGTGGAGATTGCCTACTTACTAGAATGGGGGCTCAATTTACTAATTTGCTTCCATAGGAAACAGTACAGAAGTTTGATGACTACACTTTAAACAAGGGATAAAGGCTAATGACATCTGATTACATAGACTTATCATGCACCTTTATATAAAGTCATGAATAGGTCAATTCATTTTATGGTATTCTTCCCTAAATCAATAATGCTAGCTTTTATTTTAAATGAGAAAAATATCACCTACATCCAAGTCGAAGACATTATGAAAAATACTTGACTGCTGTTTTTCAAGCCAGTCAGGATCATCAAAAATAATTAACAACTGTCAGAAATGAGATGAACCTAAGGACAGTAGTGGGACTTGGGACATAGCTCAGTCGTAGGGTATTTGCAGAGCATGCACAAGGCCCTGGATTCAATTACAGGACTGTAAGACCAAGCAAAACAAACAATGAGAAAAAAAGAAAGTAAAAGGACAGTAGAAAAGGAATGGAAAACCCAAATAATGTATACCGTTTAGTTAATAACTAGGTACCAATGGCAAATTTTTGGTTTTCAAAACTGTATCATGGTAATATAAAATGTCAGTTTTAGGAAACTGGATTAAGAGTATATGAAAACTACTAATCCTACTATTACAGCTTTTCTATATATCAAATTATTTTTAACAATAGTAACAAGAAAAAAATAGATAATATGCTTTAATAAAACCCATCATTATATGCACCAGTAAAAATTAGACCTATATAAATGCAAAATATTAAATACACAAATGGAAAATTCAATCTTCATTCTTATAACAAAATATTTTATTTTATTTTAAGATATTAAAATAATACTTCAATAAATATATAAAAGAAGACACAACTAAAATTAGAAATGAAAGGGAATACATTGCTACTGATCTTATGGAAATAGAAAAGAGTATAAAAATGCTATGAATAATTGTACAGTGACAGTTTAGATAATTATAATGAAAGGGGCGTGTTCCTAGAAACATACAAATTACCAAAACTGATTTAAGAAGAAATAGAAAATCTGAATAATCTAGCATGAATATGAGATTCAATAAGTAATTAAAAACCTACCAACAAAGAAAAGCCCAGTACAGATGTCTTCATTGGATAATTATTCTAAGAATTTAAAGAAGAATTAGCCAATCTTTCTCAAAATATTTCAAAAAATTACAGAAGGAGAAAATTCTTTATCCTCCGAGTCCGGCATTCTCCTGGTATCAAAGCTAGACAAGGTCATCATAGGAAAAGAACAGACCAACCTATAACATGAATATATAAGTGAAATATTCTGCAAAGTAATTACAAAGATAATCTAGTAGCATACTAAAAGTACTATATGTTATGACTAAGTAGAATTTATCCAAAATATGTAACAATAGTTCAACATTTGAAAATCAATTAAAATAATATCTCAAATTAATTGAGTTAAAGGGAAAAACATGAAGATGCCAATCGTAAAAACCTTGACTAAACCAAAACTCTTACATGATAAAATACTAAAAAACTAGAAAGAGAAAAAACATCTAGCATTATGCATAATCATAAAGACTGAAAGATTTTCCCCTAATATCAGGAACAAGTATAAGAAACCTGCTTTCACCCTATTATTGAACACTTCACTAAAGTTCTAATTAGTGAAGATGAGCAAGAGAAAAAGTAAAAATGCATACAATTTAGGAAAAAAGAGGAAATCTATATTTATTTTCCTATAAAACAACTTTAGAGAAAATCCTAAAGAAGTCATACAACAACAATTAGATCTAAAATTCCAAATCAGTAATGCTTTAGCATGAGATAAATATATATAATATCTTGCATTCTTCATCTAATACCAATGAATAGTAAATAAAAGGATATTAAGAAAGCAATCCATTTGATATAGCATCAAAAAATAAAATACTAAAATACTTAATAATCAATTTAATTAAGGAAGTCAAGTTTTATACTGAAAATGGCAAAACATTGTGGAAAGAAATTAAAAAGACCCAAATAAGTGAAAATATAGCTTGCATTTATAGAAAAGAAGACTTAATATTGTAAAGATGACGATATCATCCAAAGTGATCTAGAGATTCAATGCATTCCCTATCAAAATTCCAGTGACTTTTTTTTTCAGATACAGAGGTATGAATTCTTAAATTCATGTAGAATTGCAAGGAGACTGAAATGATCAAAACAATCTTGTGAAATAAGAACAACTTTGAAGGAAAACCACTTCCTAAATTCAATATTTACCCCAAAGTCACAGTAATCAAAACTGTTTGACATTGGCATAAAAATGAGTATATCGATCCATGGAATAGTACTGAGAGTCCAGAAATAAAGACACAACGTATATTCAATTGATTTTTAATGAAGATACCAAGATCATTTGGTGGCAAAAGAGTGTTCTTTTCAACAGATGGTGCCAGAACATCTGGATATCCACACACAAAAAATATTAAGTTCATTCCATCACACCATGAAGAAAAATTTCCTCAAAATGGATTAAAGATACCTATTTAGTTATTAAACTATAAACTCCTTAGAAGAAAGTATAATAAATTTTTGTGATTGTCAATTTAGCAATAGACTCATATATGATAATAAAAGCAGAAGCAACAAAAATATAGATGAATTGGTCTTCAGCAAAATTTAAAAATTGTGCATTATACCTAGGTCACTATCAAAAAGTGAAAACATAACCTACAGTAATGAATTCATTAAACTTGTGTCCTTATCTCCAGTCATAGAATTTGTCAGTTTGTCTGATTGCTTAATTTTAGTTCTGTTATGCTTGCATCACTTATTCTTTTCTTTCTACCCTTTAGAAGCTCCAACTATGTGTTTTATAGATGCAGGTTATCAATAAATTTTCTTGAACTATCAAATGAATGCTATCTTATCTTGTTTCCCTGATAATTATTATCAAAAACAATGTCTTAGCAATAAGAAAATAATTCATAGAAATGTAGAATAAAAAAATGATCAAGTTCATCTTAATATGAGGAATATATCCTAAAGGAGTAAATTTTAAACCAAATTTTGATGGAAGTAAGGAGGATTCATAAGTGGGAAATACGAATGAAGCAGATGGTACAAATGAAGCTATTACAGTAGTATGTGTGGAAAAACAATGGAGTCAATAAAGTAATAATGCAATCAATAAACACAGGGTAGTAACATTGGTATAAAATGGACTGAGGAATAAAAGATTTCATGCAGTGCATGGGCTGTGATTGAGAGTAATACAGAATATATGATTATAAGGAAAATATAACAGGCATATTATTAACTAAACTATTTATCTATTGCCTAACTGTGATGCATTTGGCTCCTAGTCAACCCAGAGAAATTAGATTTTTTTCTATCCAATATTTTATCTATCAAATCAGGGAGATTAGAAATGGTACTATCTCTCTACCTACTATTAGAAAGAAGAATAAAGACATAGCATGGATATACTGAATAGATCCTACCAAACAAGGCAATTCAAGACATGTAGCAATCTCTCTCAATATAATTGAACCTGCTGGCTGTGGAAATGGGTAGTGCATTAGGAGTCTATTCACTTACTATAAGGTTATAGATTATTATAAAGCTCTAGTTCTAGATTTTGGAAAGAATATCTATTTTACAATAGAAGTAAACCAGGCGTACATCTCACTAATGTCATATATGATAGGCAAAACAGCCTACAGTAAAGAAAAAAACCGCTTTACGTGTGTGTGTGTGTGTGTGTGTGTGTGTGTTTGTGTGTGATTGACACATTGCCACAAGAATGTTTATTTAAGTGTATCAATTATCAAATCTGCTTTAGTATTCTGTACAAATTGAAGGTTTTCATGATGTGGCCTGTTGGATGTTTGTCAACTATTAACTACTACTGCTTTTTTGTCGTTTTTGTATACAGGCAGACTTGCACTAGATTTCAATTTATCTATCAGTACTAGCCATGACACCCTCCCTTCCCCTAACACAATAGTTACAAAGACCTGCTGAAACTGGATTGCTAATGGTTTCTTCCAAACTGCCCAAATTACAAGGTAAAATTGACAACAGACTTTTATTAATAAAGAACAACCTTCAAGTATATTAAATGTTTCACTTATCCACTTAAGTACTTTTAAAGCTCTTTTAACTTTGACAAGCATAGAGAAAAACAGTCTTGACAGTGATGGAGAGTGGAAAACATGCATGGAATTTGGTTGCTTGCCAAGTAATTGAAGGACACAATAAATAACCCCTCCATGTCATTAGAGATGATGATATAACTTGAAAGGAAGCCCAAAGTATCTAAGGTTAATCATATTTATTTCATAGGAAATCTGGCTGAAACTTTAAGCTTTAAAAGGAACAGAAAACAAATGAAGATGTTTTCCTTAGTGTAAAGGGATCTGTGGGAATCCTGTCAGTTTTTTCTACATTAAAACCATCTTTTCATACAGGAAGAGTCATACTGCCTTTATTCCCCAACCCTTGAAAAAAAAAAAAAACCCGCAACCCAAGAAACAATTTAAAAATTCTATTTATGGTTATTTTTCACAAATTCCACTAAAGGACAAACAGGAGAAAAAACTTAAAAAGCAATACAAACAAACCTCAAAATTCACATCTAAATACATCAAAATGTATTTTAATATACATGGAATATATATGAGTAGCACAGAATTTGCCCAGCTTCATTTTCATATAGACTGCACAGTGCAATTTGCAATTTTAAATAATGCCAACTCATTTTTAATTTTTTTACACAGAAGCACTTTGAATCTAGTCACAGAGTTGGTAAATGTTGTGTTTTCATTTTAGAGAAGAGAAGACACAGAGGTGAAGTAACTCACCCAATGTAAAACAGATTAGAGATGTCGGACTTAGAACCATATCTGAGATCTCCTGATTGCAAATTCTTTTTTTCCCATTTGGGATCATCATTACCTCATAGTAATGTCTTATATATGATTTTTATAGTTGCTAAAGTACTTCTTCATATACTAAGTGAAACAAGAAGAAATTGTCTATAGCCACCCATTTTGGATCTATTAAAATGACAATTTCATAGGGTTCACACAGACATTAACACCAACTTTCACATCACCCTCATCCCTAAACACCTGAACCTACATGATAAGGGAACAATATTCCCAAGTACTCTCAATTTAGGAGAACATACATATAATGAGTTTTTATTACTCTCTCCTTCCTTTTTTACTCCCTTTTGCCTCTTGACATCTAGATCCTATAGGTGACTGATAGATGATTTTACACAAGAGTTCTAATACTGATCTGAGAAACTTGGAACCGCTCCTCAAGGTGTATGTCCCACTCATTGTAGGCTAGTAATTCAATGGAATAAATTTCTAAACAATATCCAAACTGCTACTCTAGTATAATTATGCTGCTCCTTACAATGGTATTATTCATTTCCCATCAAGTAATCTAATATTTATTCTGCCAGTATGTAAGATTTCTTTAAGGATCACCCCCACTTTTCTCTTTTTTATTTCTTCCATTCATTCTCTTTTCCTCTCCTCCCTTTTCTTTCTCATTCTCTTCTCCATGTTTGTCTCTTTACCATTTATCTCCCCTATAACTCCCATTTCCCTGTTTGTTTGTTTTTTTAATCTCTCCTGCAGAATCTCCCTTTCCTATTCTTTTTCACTATCTATGTAAAACTTCGATCCTGCAGTAAACATAGAACAATTTGCAGAATCTCTAGTTTTCTCCTGCCCCGAAGAAGCAGCCAACTTAAATTCTAGACTATTTGGGTGTCTTTCCTTTGCACTAAATATTGAAATTTTTTTCTATCTAGAGGGACTGTGATAATTATGTCCCAAGGCACTTATTTGGCATTAATAGGTTTTTAGTCATGATATTAATTATTCTGATTCAGTAATATATTTTAATTAAATTTAATTTAGAGATAACTATAAGTTCACATGTAGTTGTAAGAAATAATACAGACATTCTGTGCATACCATTTACACAATTTCCCCAATGGCAAAAATTAGCAAAAGTAGAATGTAATATCATTGTCAAAATATTCACATTAAAAGGGCAAGACTCTAATAGAGCAAATTACATCATGATTTATGAATATGTCAACATGAACCCCATAATTATGTATAATGATAATGCAATAATAGAAAATTAAATAAAAAGTAGAGCAAAATACAGAACATTTCCATCACCATAGGTATCACTCAATTTTCCTTTCATAGCTATACCCACCTCCCTTCTAAGCTTTGTGCTTGACCTTTCTGGTAATCACTAATCAGTTCTTCATTTCTCTAATTTTGTGAATTCAAGAGTGCTATGTAATTGCAAACATATGGTTTTTTTTCACTAAGGAAAATTTTCTGGGAATTTGTTCAGGTTGATATATGCATCTATATTCCATTCCCTTTTATTGCTGAGTAGTGTTTTCAGTATATAATACTCAATGTTTTTACTAACCACTCATCCATGAAAAGTAATTTTTGCCATTACAAATAAGTCCACTCTAAGAACTCGTGTACAAACTTTAGTTTGAATATAACATTTCATTTCTTTGAGATAAATGTTAAGGAGTACAATTGCTAAGTCGTTTGGAAGTTGCATGTTCATTTTTTTAAATGACAATTGTTGTTTGTCATTTTACATTTCATTGTCAACTGTGTTAGTCAGCTTTTCATCATTCTGACCAAATTACCTAACGAAAACAGCTTAGAGGAGGAAAAGTTTATTTTTGGCTCAAGTTTCAGATGTTCAATCCATGGTTGGCTGACTCCATTACCCTGGAACCAAAGTAAGGCAGAACACAATGGTGGAAGGGCATGGTGGAGAAAAGATCCTCACCTCTTTGCAGCCAGAAAGTAGAGAGAGAGGGAGGAGAGAAAAGGAGGAAGGACAAGACTTATTCACTAAGGGTATGTCCCCAGTTACCCACCTCCTCTAGCCACAACCCACTTGCCTACAATTACTACACAGTCCATTCAAATTGTGAATTCATCAAATGGATTAATTCACCTATTAGTTTACAGCTCTCCTAGTCTAGTCATTTTACCTTTGAACAATCCTAAATAGCAGGAACTTTTATGCAAACCATAGCAATCAACATTATGAAGAATCTAGTTTTTCTGAATTTTTGTGAACACTTAATGTTTCAATATTTTTTTATTTTAATAGTTCTGACAGGTGTGAGGCAATATCTCTTTGTAGCTTTAATTTGCATTTACTATCTAATGATGATAAATGTTTTTATATGTTTATTTGCCATCTGAATGTCCACTTTTGTGAATTGATTTTACCCATTTCCTTTTTTATTAGCTATTGAGTTCTGAGAGTTGTTTTTATATGTTAGATACTAGAGCTAAATTTTTAATTGATTTTCAGTTTGTCAAGTGTTTCTTTAACCAAAAGTTCTTGGAGAAAATGATTTTAATGTTTATAAAACTAAAAGCATGTATGTATCTATATGCAATATGTCATACATATACAAAATATATTGATATTTATATGTCTGTCTACTTTTTCAGTAATGTGATAAATCCTACTTTGCAATCATGTGGGATATGGTGGTCCCTCTAATATACTGATGGAGTCAGTTTGCTAATACTTTTGAGGGTTTTTGCATCTATATTCATAAAATATTATCTTCGTCTAGTTTTTGTATTAGAATTATAACTTCATAAAATAAAAGGGAAATGTTCTCTCCTCATATATTTTAGAAGAAATGATATGGAGTTGGTGTTAATTATTCTTTGAACATATAGCAAAATTCTTAAAGTGAAAGCATCTGAACTTTATGACTTATGTTTTAGAAATGTTTAACTTATGGATCCAATTCTCTTAATAGTTACAATATCATGCAACAAACATGCACTAAGGTTTTTCTAAATATCAAACTCCATGTTATGCACTTAGAATAAAAAGGTGGTAAGATATCTGACCCTTAATGGTCTTAAGTTTTAGATGAGTGAAGAGACACTTAATCTCATATTTAAAAAAAAATATAAGTATAATCATTAGGATATATGTAGGGTTTCAGGAAAATATAGCAGATTTGAAACAAAAAGTGGTCTGTGGATAAGAAGAGGCTTCAGGAAGAGTTCTACGGAGGAAATTAAACCTTGAAAGACAAATAAGACTTAGCCCAGTAAATAGAGATATGCATAGGAGGGTTAGGGCAAATTAGGCAAAGAAGCAGCAGAAGCACATACATAGAAATGAGAAGTAGTATAGAGAAAGGATATAAGTAGTTTGAAGTTGCTGGGGCATAAAGCTTGAAGTGAGGAGAATAAGGACATGTGGCTGGAAATTTAGACTGTCTAAATCATGAGG